>NW_026020273.1:0-239713 GCF_900185275.1 Solanum verrucosum
GATTCTCCTAATGTTATTACTAGTACATTGCGAGTCTTTCATTTAGATTTTTATGCTTTGTTATATCTAGGGGCTACTCTTTCCTTTGTAACCCCATACATACCAGTAAACTTCGGCGTGAGTCCAAAAAGTCTCTACGAACCCTTCTCAGTCTCTACTATAGTCTGTGACCAAGTTATAGCTAAAAGGGTATACAAAAATTTCCCTATCACAGTCTCCTAGGAAGTCACCTCAACAGATCTTTTAGAGTTAGAAATAATAGATTTCTATAACATTCTAGGCATGGATTAGTTAAATTGTTGTTATGCCTCAGTCAATTGTAGAACTAGGATCGTTCATTTTCATTTTCCAGACAAACCAATCCTATAATTGAAGGGTAGTAGCTCAGTGCCTATGGGTCGATTCATTTCTTACCTTAAGGTGAAAATTATCTCTAAGGGTTATGTGTATAATCTAGTTAGGGTTAAGGATTCAAGCTTTGAAACCCTAACTCTTGAGTCAGTTCCAGTAGTTAATGAGTTCCCAGAAGTGTTTCCATAATATCTTCCCAGATTTCCTCCCGAAAGGGAAATCGACTTCGAAATCGATGCCCTTCTAGATACCCAACCTATTTTTATTCCTCCTTACAAAATGGCTCCAACTTAGCTTAAGGAATTGAATGAGCAGTTGAAAGACCTAGTATTTCCCCTAGGGCTGCACCAGTGTTGTTCGTGAAAAAGAAAGATGGTTATCTTAGGATGTGCATCGAATATCGGCAGTTGAACAAAGTCACAATTAATAATAAGTACCCTCTCCCCAGGATTGATGACTTGTTCGACTAACTTAAGGGTGCTAGTCATTTCTCGAAGATAGACCTCAAATCTGGTTATCATCATCTCAATGTAAGAGATAGTGACATTCCGAAAATAGCCTTCACAACTAATTATGGTCATTACAAATTTGTAGTTATGCCATTAGGACTAACCAATGCTCTTGGAGCTTTTATGGATTTGATGAACAGGGTTTTCAAGCAGTATTTTGAATAGTTCGTTATCGTCTTTATTGATGATAACCTCATTTACTCTAGGAATGAGAAAGACAATGTGGCTCATTTGAGGGTTGTCCTGCAAACTCTCAAAGATCACCAGTTATTCGCTATGTTTAGCAAATGTGAGTTTTTGTTGCAATCAGTTTCTTTTCTTGGGCATATAGTATCTACCGAAGAGATCGAAGTAGGTTCTAAGAAAATAGAGGCAGTGAAACAATGGCCCAGACCTACCTCTCCTACATATATCAAAAGTTGCTTAGGTCTAGTGGGTTATTATAGAAGGTTCGTGGAAGGATTTTTATCCATAACGTCTCCATTGACTAAGTTTTCTCGGAAAAAGGTTATGTTCCACTGGTCAGATGATTTTGAGAAGAGCTTCTCAGAACTGAAAAATAGGTTGACTACAACTCTTGTCTTGACTCTACTAGAGGGTTCAGACGGTTATGTGATCTACTGTGATGCAGCCAGAGTCGGCCTAGGTTGTGTGTTGTTGTAGCGAGGTAAGGTTATAACATATGCTTCTAGAAAACTTAAGGTGCATAAGAAGAACTATCCGACTCATGACCTCAAGCTTGAAGTCATATTATTTTCCATTAAAATTTGGAGACATTACTTGTATGGTGTTCACATAGATGTGTTCACAGACCATAAGAGACTTTAATATGTGTTCACCCAAAAAGAGTTGAATCTTCGCTGAAGGAGATGTCATGAGTTCCTCAAGGACTATGATATGAATGTGCTCTACTTTCCTGGTAAGGCCAATGTAGTAGTAGACGCTCGTAGCAGACTATCTATGGGTAGTGTAGCGCATATTGAGGAAGAAAGGAAAGAACTAGCAAAAGATGTTCACCGGCGGTCTCGTCTGGGATTTCACCTTATGAGCATATCTGATGCCGGTGTAATAGTTTAGAATGGATTAGAATCTTCATTGATAGTTGGGGTTAAGGAAAAGCAAGATATTGATCCTATATTGCTTCAATTGAACAATGCAGTTCATCAAGAGAGAGTTGAGGCTTTCTCCAAAGAGGGAGATGGCGTGCTTCGCTATTAGGGTCGTTTTCGTGTTCCTAAGGTGGGTGAGTTGAGATTACATTTCTTGTAGAAGTCCACAACTCCAGGTATTCTATTCATATAGGTGCAACTATGATGAACCGTGATCTGCAGGAAGTCTTTCGGTGGAATGGTATGCAAAGGGATATAGTAGATTTTTGTGAATAAGTTCCCTAATTGTCATTAGGTGAAGGTAGAACATCATAAACCAGGAGGTATGACTCAAGAGATCAACATTCCTACATTGAAATGGGAAGTAATCAGCATGGACTTCATTAGAGGTTTAGCTCGTACTCGCAGACAACATGACTCCATTTGGGCGATAGTTAATAGAGTTACTAAGTCTGCGCACTTTTTGGTTGTTAAGACTGCATATTCAGCGGGGTACTACGCCAAGCTTTAAATTGATGAGACAGTCAGGTTGCATGGGGTTCCTTTGTCTAGAATCCCAGATAAAGGTCCTCAGTTTACCTCTCATTTCTGGAAGTCTTTTTAGAAAGATTTTGGTACTTATGTTAATATTAGCACGTCATTTCATACACATACAGATGGCCAGACAGAGTTTATCATTCAGACCTTATAGGTCGTGTTGAGAGCTTGTGTGATCGATTTCAAGGGTAGTTGGGATGATCACCTTTCTCTTATAGAGTTCGCCTACAATAATAGTTATCATTCCATCATTCAAATGCCCCTTTATGAGGCAATGTATGGGCATAGATGTAGATCTCCAGTTGGTTGGTTTGAAGTAGGTGAAGAAGCCTTGATAGGGCCAGATTCGGTTCATGATTCTTTGGAAAAAGGCCCAGCACAACATAGATAGACTTAAGACAACCCAGAGTAGCCAAAAGTCTTATGGAGATGTAAGGAGAAGGGACTTGTAATTCCAAATTGATTATTGGGTTTTCCTGAAAGTGTCACCTATGAAGGGGGTGATGAGATTTGACAAGAGACTGAAGGTCTGTCCTAGATATGTAGTCCCCTACAGGATTTTGAAAACAATTAGTAAAGTGGCTTATGAATTAGAGTTGTCAGCATAACGAGGAGTAGTGCATCCGATCTTTCACATTTCGTTGTTGAAGAAGTGTGTAGGTGATCCATCATCCATAGTACAATTGGAAAGTGTGGCTATGAAGGATAGTCTCACTTATGAGGATGTGCCAGTTGAGATTCTTGATCATTAGGTTCGAAGGTTAAGAAACAAAGAAGTCGCTTCAGTGAAGGTTTTATGGAGGAGTCAGTCCGTATAGGGAGCTATTTGGGAAGAAGAAGCCGGCATGAAGGCCAAGTATCCTCATCTCATTCATAATTAGCTTCAGTCTTAGTATCACGTTCCTTCAGTTATACTTACATTTTTAGCGTATTAGCATGTTCTTGGAACTTAGTTAAGTCAGATTTCCGTTTCTAGTACTTAGTGGTAGGTTTTATAGCTCTTTCCCTCAATTTTAAGCTAGTTTAGACTTCATTCGAGGATGACTGTTCCCAACGGGGAGAAAATGTAACACCATGTATGCTAGAAAGACCAGTTTGCAGAAATCAGAAGTTACAGATGCCACCGACGGGCACCACCCACGGACCGTAGGTGGGGTCCGTGGATGACCACCTGCAGTCCCCCCCCCAGAAAACTCAAACAAAATATTCTAGGGCACGACCCACGACCAAACTCACAGACCGTAGGTCAGACCATGGGCCGTTATCCTGGTTCGTGGATCGTGACCCTCAGAACCCCTTCTATGAAAGCCAACAATGGTTGACAGGATAGATCGTTGGTCAGTCGACTGTCCGTCGGTCAGTCTGTCAGTTGGCCCCGACAACTTTTAAGTGAGGGGTTGTTTGGTCATTTCCTTATGTGTTTGACCCCTAAACTACGTCGTTTTAATTAAATTACACATAGATCGATTACAGATCTCGAGTTCTTCAGCATCACTGGTGAGTCCTGATTCTTCGAGGATGGTTGACATGTTTTAATATTCAGTCAATTTGTTTTAGTTTCAGTTTTGATAGAGTAAGCTGGGGCATGTCCCAACATCTCTAATCGGTAGAGCCTTTTATTCAGATATAGTACTAGATTCAGTTTTAGTTTTGAGATTGACCTTTCAGTTGTCATTAAACTCATTTTTAAATATTGAGACAAAATTTCCCATTATTTCTATTTATGATATGTTTTAAGCTTCCGCACAGAATTATCTTGTTTCAGTTATCTTAGTATGCTTATGATATGCCAACAGGGTTAGCTTGGGGTCACTCGTGATCCTCGGTCCCCTTTTTACGTCCAGGGGGTAGCCTCGGGGTGTGACAACCTTCTTTACAATTATCAATAAGGATCAAGAAAGAAAATCAATACAATTAATCATAACGAATGACAATCTTTACCATTATGAATAAGGATCAGGAAACAAATCAATACAATCAATCAAATCAAATTTCAAACAGATGACTCTTCCATGTCTCAGGCTATATTTTACTCCAGTCCACTGACTTAAATGAACAAAATTATTTCAAAAGACAAAAACTCTTGATGGGTCCTCAATTGTTTGGGATTTGAATTAAAGGCAAGTTTGTCAGTTTCATTGCCAGCTAATGCAACATGTTGGAGAAAAAATGAGAATATAAACACATGAAACACAATATGGATAGCCAGAAAGGTGTTGAAGTTAAAACTAGCTATGGAAATTGAAACGACCTCAAAAATGCCCGAAAATGTGCTTCGGAAACACCTATAATTGTAATTTCCATATATCTCAAAATCCGTTTCGTTTTTCGAAAATCCGACTTCATATTCTTGTTTAGGGGGTCAAATTGAGTGGGAAATGGGTCTAACCCAAATTTTAGAGCAACCGTATCAAAATCCAAAATTTCCAAGTGAAGCCTTTTTCGAGGGTCTACTTTGGAGGGTCATATCTCCTAGCACACAAATTATTTGGTGGCCAATAATATATCCATGGAAAGCCCTTTGAGTTAGCTATCTAACGCACTTCGTTTCACCTCATTCGGAGTTCGGACGAAGAAGTTATGCCCATTTTCGTAAAATCTGTCCGGCAGAAAAAGACAATTTCCAGTAGCTAATTTTACTGTTCACCCGCCCCATTTTTTTTTCTAAGTGTTGGACGATTTTCTTCCAAAGGGCATATGTTATTTCCTATATAGCATTAGTTCAAATTTCATCTCTAAAACATTTCCAAAACACCTCTCCCATACTTAGACACATTTTCTCTAAAGTTCTCTCAAGAACCCTAATCCAAAACCTTCCTCAAGATTGAAGAGACTCTTGTTCCAAGTTGCAAGCTTCCATTGAAGACACTCTCAAGACCTTCATAAGAACTCAAGGTATGTGGTGTTGAACTCATGGGTCCTTCCACCCATAGTGCCTAGACTCTATTCTACTCACTAATTCATGGCTTAAGTTAAGATTCATATATTAGTCTTGTTCTTTGTAATAATTTCCTACACATTGAATTTTAAACATGAAAAGTGATTGTTTTGAGCATGTTGTGACCCTAGAACTTGAACCTAAATTTGGAATGGATGTGGAGATTTTCATGTGGTATTGTGGGTGTTAAAAAGGTGTTGTAGTAGGTTGTTCATTGGTTTGGCTGCATAATTACTACCCTATTTCCCATGCTCTTTGATTCCATTACATGCCTTCAAGGTGTTTGACAAAATGTCCAACTATGGAGAATTGATAAATTGATGCTTTAAAGCTTGAGTTATGAGATGTATGGAACTCCAAAGATGTGTTGATGACAAACTAAGCTTGTGTATATGTTCATTCCATACGTGAGATTGCATTAGAGCCTAATGAGAATTTCCTATATAAAGTGTTGCATGACCATGCCCGGTCCGGGGGAAAAGAACCGGACAACCATGTGAGAGGTTTATATCTCACCACCTAGGATGCTTGGGGTGTGACCAACATCAACCATGTGAGAGGTTTATATCTCACCACCTAGGATGCTTGGGGTGTGACCAACATCAACCATGTGAGAGGTTTATATCTCACCACCTAGGATGTTTTGGGTGTGACCAACATCAACCATGTGAGAGGTTTATATCTCACCACCTAGGATGCTTGGGGTGTGACCAACATCAACCATGTGAGGGGTTTATACCTTGCCACCAGGGTGTCCGGGTGTGAACGACATCCCCCATCCTAAGTTGGGGTTATAGATTGGTTGGATCATGCATACACATATGATATCTACTATTAGTATAGATTTACTTAAACATGTTTTGACTTCACTTTGATCATGCATCCTCATATTGTTATTCATAATGCCTATGAAACTATTTCTTGTATTTCGATTGTGTCCTTGTTTATTGTTGTGTTGCACCCCGCATACTTAGTACATTCCAAGTACTAACGCATATTTTGCCTACATGATGTCACCATGTAGGGACCGGAGCTACTCTTGATCCTTCTCTCCATTCACGTGGCTAGTACGACGCTTATCCAAGTTTGTTGGTGAGTCCTCAATAATTCGAGGGCTATGTTATGTTTCTTACTCCTATGTTTTGAGACTTTAGCTTGCAATTGTATTTTAACTATGAGGGGAGCCGGTAATATGTCATGGCCCCCGTCCTATCTATGTATGTAGAGGTGTGCGTTGGACAAGTATTTTGTAAACGAGCTTGACTCTTATTCTATGATGTCATTTTGAAATGGTTTGCCTTAGTCCCTATTTCCCGTTAATTAATGTTGAATGTACTTCCGCGACCGATGAAGTGTGATGACAAGTTTGAGAGGCTTGTTTGGGGTTCCTTCGGGTTCCTCATTCACCATGTCACGTCTAGGCCCTAGGCTTGGGTCGTGACAGAAATTTCCATTTTGGAAAATGATATGAACCAAGAGATGAAACCTCTCAGAAATGTTGATTTTGGGATTGGTTATTTGGCGCACCAATACGTGGTATACGATGCACAATTATGTAAAAGGCTGCCAATGACATTGACAAAAAAATATTTTGTTAGAAATTTTCTTCAAGATTGATTATTACTTTGGTGCTTGATCCACCTAATCTTTAGAATATGCATTAAATTATTCATCGCATGAAAAAGTCACAACCTTCTGGTGCAAGGTAAGGGCATATCAACTAATATTTTTCTTAATCAAGAGTCATCTCCTCATCTTTCCTCTGTAGAACTGTTCTATTTGAGTCAACTACCCATCTTTTCTCTGTAAGTACACTGATTTAGAATAGGATATACCGGAGTTGCTATATTTTTTATTCTAAATAAAATACCCTTGTATGGTCCTCTTTTCTCACATAGGTGGGGATGGATCTTTTGGTCTCCTTATATCAACTTGACAATCCTCCGATCACCAACAGTACACAATTTGTGTGATCATGTATTGCAAAATTTGTATTGCTTTAACACAGTTCTAAGATAGTCATCAATGCCTACATCCTCTTCTCTATTTTTGTTGGGGGGCTTAATAATAATTGTAGCTACGATTTGTCCGGAATATAATATGTGGATGATGCATTAATAAATATCTTAACATACACAAATAATAAACAAGCAAAGAGTTTCTGCACCCACTTATATATATATATATATATATATATATATATATATATTGGAAATTAAGAAAACTAAACAACAATCATCCAAGGAAAGAATTAGAGCTAATTAACACATTTAATAGTTTGATGCATACTATATATCTAGTAGTGTCCAATTCATTTTGCTGGTGACATCCTCTCAATTCATATTCCCCATACAAATTTGTTGTATCTTCAACCTCAGTAGTTTGTTCATCACATACCACTTTGATGATCGAGTCTTGTTAGTTGTAGATTATCAGGTCAAAACAGCATAGCGTTGATAATTCCCACAACATCTTGATCCTTTTTATGATGTGAAATCCAACCGTTAAGCAATACTTTAACTCTATGTCCTTCAGTTGTCCACCTGCTTATTGGCGCAATTATTGGCTCATAAGTGATAGTAGTGTTCTAGATTTTTATACAAAGAGAGAAGAGGCTATACTAATTGACCTTCCTGAGTTTATTGAGCTTTGTGCGACATCACTATGATCGATATAAGCGAACACAATGATCGATGATTTCAAAACAATCAATTAGTATATCATCTACTCTCTTTGTATCAAAAGGTAGAAAACTACTGTCACTTATGTGACAAGATAAAAAATTACACCAATTAATATGTGGACTACCAATGACCAAATAGATGAAAGTATCCCCAATCAGTTGAATTTCACACCATAAATCAGATCACGCTTATGAAAGTACATGAAATTTGTAGAACCAAGTGAAATTTTAAGCCAACATATTGATGGTTAAAATTTTGTATTGATTTAAACTCGAGCCAATAAATCATTTTATTAATAATGAATAGGGTATCTATACAAGAGGGTGGGACATAATGACCAGGAAAGAAATCAAAATAATTATAATTAAACTAAATGACAATCTTTGCCATTATGAATAAGGATCAAGAAAGAAAATCAATGCAATCAATCAAAAACAAATGACAATATTTACAGTAATAAATAAGGATCAAGAAAGAAATCAATACAATCAATCAAAATATATGATAATCTTTACCGTTATGAATAAGCTAAAATAGAGAAACTAAATCTTTTGTCTTCATCATCTTTCAAAAATGCCTACTAAAAATTAGCTGACAATTCTACTCTTTATTAATAAGAAAATATTACTTATCCCTCTTATTAAATAATAAATTATACTTATGAATTTAACACTTTTGATTTTGATAATCACTTTTTGTAACTGCATTCATGCTATAATTATTGTATGCTCCTTTGAGCTTCTAGTACTATTGAACTCATCCATTGTCAATCTCTTCATATTTATAATAATAAAATGATTAATTTTATACCCTATTTTAACTCGAAGACAAACGATCTACAATATATTAGTGAATTAGGACACCTATTTTGCTAAAGGGATGCTAAGTTAACTTTGAATTGTTGATTAAACTTATGAAATTATAGGTAAAACTTCTAATTATCCTGAAGGGGAGACACACATACTTTAAAAATCAGTTCAAAGTAATTAGCTGGACAAAACTTACGTTAATTAGTTAAAAAAAAGTAAATTTAAAAGGAATATGTTATAAATACTTGGTAAAATACTTGTGATATGTATCTGGAAAATAAAATCCCCATATTTTGCAACAAATCAGAAAAATAATAAAACATAAGTAGATCAAAGAAACCTTTATCCAAACAGTTGAAAACTTATCCATCTTTAGTAAAAGTTCACGTCCCCCTTTTTTGGAATGGTTTAAAACTTTCAAACAAACTTGTTCATTAGACATTTCATAACCAAAAGCTTTTCTGTGAAGAGATTTAGTCAATTTTTTCGTTAAAAAATTTAGTGGATCTAATCAAGGTGTACTTAATTATTTTTTAAAATGATTTGCAAAAAGAATGAAAATTCCACGAGACCCAACATACAAAATATATTAAAGACTAAAGTGGCTAGTCATAAAAAAGTAGAAAGGGCAAATAGCAAATAAGTGTCATATAATTTAGTGTCAAAATATCAGCATGAACAGAAACATAATATTGTAATGACTAAAAGAGAAGAGAAAGGAGTAGTTTTCCAGATTTCTTTGCTACTTTGCCATGTCCATTTTGCATGAGCTTTTCAGAAGAGGGAGACACAAAGCGGAAGAGAGGACGCACACTTTCAAATATAGCAATGGTGATGAGTCTTGAAATGAGACTTTTGCATGGTAGAAGTCTTTTATGAAGACTCCAATTAGCTCCAAAGTATTCATGTAAAAAAAAGAGAGAGTAAGGAAATTAGTAAGACGATTCAACTTTAAATGATAGTGATTAAAACAAATATACAACTAAGTAAAGTCGTAAAATTAATATAATATCCAAAATGCCTATCTATATATATTTTTGGTAACCTTAAACCAAACTAAAAACTTCCATGCCACCTTTCAAGTCTTTTTAGCACACAATTAATACTCCACATTTTCAATCCATGATCCTTCCACATTTTACACCGCAATAACTAAATAATATAGAAGGAAACTTATAAATATAACTCTACTAACTAATGGATTAGGGGATGAGCTTAAAATCTATATTTTTTGTGTGCATAGAGATTAGACAGGAATCTTCCCAGCCTGCATAGGATCATTATTTTTCCTACACTAATTTTTATTCACAAAACTATAACATGCATAACATTTCTTACTTAGCAAGAACAACACTCGATCTCTTTTAAACATACTTTTACATATGAATACATGAGCAACAAAATTTTATCATATAAAGTCATCAAATAAAAATTTAACTTGGACCGACAAACTGTTTTCAAGTGAAGATTTAATCACGAAATGAAACCTTTTCTTAAATGAATGACGGCTAAAACCTGAAAGGAATATGGTTTCATATCTATATAGAGAGCTCTAACGAAAACCAAGTATATTTTGTAGTCATATATAATTATAGCTAAGTAAGTTAATGGCAAGTCGTTATTTTCTTAAGATAAGAATAACAGTTTGTCAGGGAGACAAAAAAAAGAAAAGGACAAGTCGAATGTTACCTTTTGTAGGTGAGTGTAGAGTGAGGCCGATGTCTACTTGAATTTCCTCATTAAACTCTCTTCAATCTGTTGTAGGACAGTGAAGAGCGTTTGACCTCTACTTGAATCTCCTCCTTATACTCTCTTCAGAACGATTACAAGAAGAATATAATATGACCTCTATTAGCACAAATACTAAGTAGAGATCAGACGAGCATCAATCTACAATGGTTTCAGGTGTGGTGTGGGGGCAAAAGAATTCCACAAAAATGAATGCAAGACCTGATATTTATAGTGATGAACTACAATTCTTCTGATTACAGTTTTTGGCATGATTTGATTTTAAAGTGGCAATTCAAATTCCAAAATATGTGTGTGTGATTCTTCATAAGAGATTTCAAAAGTATTTTGGCTTTTTGTTGACCGAATTAAAGAAGAGAGACGTGAATGATGGAGAGAGAGAGGAGAGAGTCTCATATTTTTAAGATGAAAATCACACCAAAATAGAACTGGTGATTTACTGAAATTGTTGGTGTTGGTTTAGAAAACTAAGCCATAGAGAAATGGCACGAGTTATTTGCTAGTTCAGAAAATAGATTAGGGTTTCGGCTAATTTTTTTTAAAAAGATTTTGATATAAAAGGGATGGAAAGTTTGATCTTATTTGGGGTTTTTCATAAATGTCATAATAAATTATCTTGTATGTATATTGACAAACGAAATATACAAATAGAATTTTGAAAAAAAAAAACTAAATGGATAAGTACGTAATTTGTATATACTTACCCTATTAGTATATTCACAAGAGAAATATACAAAAGGGGAGAAATATGCATACCGCTGCCTCTATAGCAAAGAAAACTAGAGTTATGAAGAGCAATTATCGAAACTATAGTTGTAGAGACTTATTATATCTATTATATTTGCTATTTCCAAAAAAAATAATCATTTTTTCCTTTAAATTATTTTGAGTTTCTAACTTAATAGCTAGCATAAAGAGCAGCAATCTCATACTTTTGGACTAATTACAACCAATAAGTTTCTCCAATTACAAAAATCCCGAGTTTTTCCAATTACAAAAAATTAGTTTTTTCATTGCTCTTGGATATATAAATTCTCTGGTAATCCGATAATTTCAAATGATACATTACTTAATGGGAGACATGTAGACAAAAGGAGAGGGGATAGGGTTTGAAATAGGAGTCCGTATTGAAACCAAATTTCAACACAACAAACGACAAGAAAGCAGAAGAAATGTAGTATGAAATTGCAGGAAGATATATTGTGGCGACTTCACCCTATGCAAATTCAGTACCCCAATGCAGATCAATACAAATTGGTAACCATAAGTAAGCTGGTTGAAAATTCCAACGTATTTTACAAATTTCCGATACTAATCGACCTTCCCGAGTTTCTTGGTCATTATGATATAAGGTACGGTTAAATTTTGACAAATGAAGATATATGGCTAGGGAGGGCGCAGCGTTTACTTTCCTTTAAGATATACATTTTTAGAAAGTACATAGTCCTTGCTACTTATGACATCGCAAGCATCCGTTGGTGGGTTTCTGACACTTTGGAGATCAACAGCTAACAAGTGTCTTTTCTGGTAGAATGTCACTCAACACAGTATCATGATCTATACAAGTATGATACTTATATAAATGGGTACAAAAATGTCGCAGTGTTGGATACAGTCAATTATCACATGTATTGCCTTCATCCAACGTTACCTTGTGTCCATAAGACGTCCTCCTATAATGTTACGACTGCCAATCAGGCTTATAATGCTGCAAAAACTGAGATGATATCAGAAGATTTATCAAAGGTACTAATTAGTTTCAGTTCCATTTTTATGTTTTTGTAACACCTCTAATTTGAAAAAATAGAAAAATGCAACTTTAAAGGATTTGGTGTCACAACAAATGGAAGCCACCAACGGACCGTTGGTTAGACCAAAGACCGTAGGTCGGGCCTATTTTTCCGTGCCACATTTAGGGAAAATTCAGGATCAAAAGGTGTCACCTACGGCCATGAACTAGGGTACGTTCATTGACCCACGAACCGTAGGTTAGTTCCCGAGTTAGGGTCCAAAGTTGATTGTCTTTGATGCCACCCACGTTCGACCAGTACGGTCCGTTGTTGGACCTACAGACCATAGGTCTGACCGTAGGTGGGGTCAACAGTTATTGAGAGGAAAATAGTTGTTAGGTCAAGTTCAAACAGACATATCTTTTAGCACACAACGAATTAGGTGACCCATAACTTATAGAATGAATCATAATTAAATCCTTTTTGTAACTCCATCGTGTTTGCTAAAATCTAAGCTCGAAGTAAAAAGTGATGCTCATTTTAATGAATCCATGTCGGGCAGAACTTGAACGACAAACTAAACGATGGTCTGTAGTCTAAATGAGGGACCGTCGTTCCATCTGTGGGTGGGCTTCATCCGCATTTAAGTCAAGGTCGTTTTGGAATTTTCCTTATGCGTTGGGGCATTTAAATTACGTCGTTTAATGACTAAACTACGTTGTTCTACTCAAAATAAGTATAATAACCTAATCAGACATACCCGAAACTCTTATTCTCCAAAAATCATCCAAATTAAAACGAAAAGAGGAGAAAGAGGTGCTAGTTTCTTTCAAGAACAAGAAACATTGTTCTTCAAGATTCAGCCACAAAATCCAAAGGATCCGTGAATTTTGTCACCGGGTATGTGGGATTTAACTAGTGGGTTCCTTTACTCCACTAGGTCACTAGAATTCGGTTAGTTCCTTGTTGTAATTTAGTTGTTATAGTAATCTTAATAATAATATCATGTTTTCTAGGAAACATTGCTTCATTGCTTGCATGAAATTCAGAAACATACTTTGTATGAAATCTCTTAGTTCATGAATTATACCTGGTTGGTCAGTTAAACAGATAATCATGCTCAAGATTTCGAAGGTCACATTATCAGTACAAAAATGTTGCATTCTCATATTGCATGTCAGTATATTTGAGTTATTTCGTATTTCAGTACATTTCAGTCATTTACATATTCAGTTAGGAGTAGACTTAGCACAAAGTTGGACTAGGGTTTAGCGTACTCTCACAGTCCTAGAACTACGTGCCTCTATAGGATTATAAGTCCGCTCTATTAGGCATCAACTTTAGTGATATTGGGCATCAACTTTAGTGATCACGCAACTCATGCCTTTATAACCCTGGGAAGGTATTGGGTCCTCTCGATGGGGTGTATACATCAGACTCCATGTTTACTCACGTTGTTTATGTCGGTTAATAGGAGCTCTCATAGTCAGACTCTTAGTGCATTTGACCAGGTTTACAATATTCATATAACTTTATAGTTAAGCATGTTATCTTCATGATTAGCACTTGGTCATTGCATTCAGTTAAGTTATTTTCGGTTATACTTCAGTACATGTGTCAGATTATATCATTGCTCAGTTATGCTTTGTTCAACTCACATATATTTGTTCATCTTAATATTATTATCATGCATGCTTAGTAAATTCCAAGTACTGACACATAATCTGTGCTACATCCTTTTATGATGTAAGTTCGCGTACTCAGCTTCGAGATCATTTTTACATTGATTCTCAGTCTGATTTCAGCAGCTTCAGTTGTGAGTTCTCATACTTCAAGGACAACATACATGCTTTCTATTTTAGTCTTTATATTCAGTTTCTAATTTTGATACAGTTAGCTCTAGGGGGGGGGGGGGATATCCCAGTAACTCAACTCATTTTTAGGCTTTTCAGACATAGTAATAGATGCATCTTAAGTTGTTAAGTGATTGTTTCAGTTATCACTAAACTCTTAGTATGTTTTATACATTCAGACTAGTACTCGTGTATTTCTGTAACTTTTATAGTATGCTTATGATATGCCAGACACAAGGTTAGCTTGGGGTCACTCATGATCCTAGGTCAAGTGTTACATCAAGAAGGTAGCCTCGGGGCGTGACAAACTTGGTATCAGAGCATAAGGTTCAAGAGTCTTAGGATGTCTAAAAGTTGCACTAAGTAGAGTGTGTTTCATGAGTGTGAAACACGCCACACCTTTTAGAGAGAGGCTACAAAGTGTTCTAAGAAAAACTTCTCTTATTTCTTTTCCAACTCGTGCTATAGAGTATGAACTCTATCTAACCTCCTTCTAACCGCATTTCATAAAATGCCACCCGAAAGAGTTAACACAAGGAATCATCAAACAGCTCGAGCAAACCCATTGAATAAGCAATCCATGCATGCCGAGTTTAGGGTTGCTTTCCAAATGCTTGCTCAGTCAAGGAACACTTAGGTCAATCAGTAGGTTGTGGCCCTAGCTCCGCCGTAGACTAACACTTCTACAACAAAAATTTAGGACTTCAATCGGATGAACCCTCTGGAGTTTCATCGGTCTAAGTAAGCATAAGATCCATAAATGTTTTTCGACGTCATCAAGAAGGTAACAGGCATTATGAGTATCACTCCAGTCGAGAGTGCAGATTTGCCCGCCTATCTGTTAAAGGGAGTGGCCTACATTTAGTACTAGAAGTAGAAGGAATCTCATGGTACTAATGGAAGTTCGGTGAGTTGTTAACTTTTAAAGATTGTTATTTTTGACAGGTTCTTCCAGAAAGCATTAGGGGAGGCCAGAGCTCATGAATGTATGAACTTGAGGCAGTGGTCAATGCAAGTCCAAAAACTCTCTCAGAATTCTTCTCAATACCTACTCCAATTGGTGACCTAGTTATAGCTAGATGGGTATATAGAATTACCCCGTCACAGTGTCTCGGAGAGTCACCTCATCAGATATTGTAAAATTAGAAATGATAGATTTCGACATCATTCTAGGCATTGATTGGTTACATTCTGTGTTATGCCTTAGTCGATTGTAGAACTAAAATCATTTGGTTTCAGTTTTCAAATGAGCCAGTTTTATAGTGGAATGGTAGTAGCTTAGTACCTATAGGTTGATTGATCAATTACCTTAAGGCTAGAAATATGATCTCTGAAGGGTATATGTATCATCTTGTTCGGTTTAAGGATTCAAACTTTGAAATACCAACTCCTGAGTTAGTCCCAGTAGTAAATGTATTTCCTGAAGTGTTCTCAGAAGATCTTCCCAAAGTACCTCCCGATAGGGAAATGGACTTCAGAATATATCTCCTTCCAGATACCCAGCCTATTTTGATTCCTACTTACAAAATAGCTCCAACTAAGCTTAAGGAATTGAAAGAACATTTGAAAGACCTTCTAGATAAGGGATTCATCAGACCTAGTATATCTTCATGGGGTGTTCTTGTTTTATTTGTGAAAACGAAAGATAGTGCCCTCAGGATATGCATTGACTATCGTCAGTTGAACAAAGTCACAATCTAGAATAAGTATCCCATCCCTAGTATTGATGATTTGTTTGACCAACTTTAGGGTGCTAGTGTAGAACATGTTGATGAAGAAGTAAGGAATTAGCAAAAGATGTTCACCAGTTTGCTCGCTTATAAGTTTGCCTTACAGACATATTATATGATGGTGTGATAGTTCAGAATGGGTTAGAATCTATATTAGTAACGGAGGTTAAGGAAAAACAATATAGTGATCTTATATTACTTCAATTGAAAGGTGTAGTTCATCAGCAGAAAGTTGAGGTTTTTTCTCAAGGGGGATATGGTGTACTTCGTTACCAACGTCGCTTATGTGTTCCTAAGATGGGTGAGTTGAGGCAACAGATCCTTACAGAACCCCATATCTCCAAGTATTCTATCTATCCAGGTAACACTAAGATCTACCGTGATTTGCAGGAAATCTTTTGGTGGAACAACATGAAGAGGGATATAGCAAACTTTGTGGTTAAGTGCCCTAACTGTCAATAGGTTAAAGTAGAACATCAAAAACCAGGAGGTATGACTCAAGAGATTAACATTTCTTTAAGGAAGTTGGAGTGATAAACAAGGATTTCATTAAAGGTCTTCCTCATACTTGGAGACAGTATGACTCCATTTAGGGGATAGAAGACATAGTGACTAAGTACGCTCACTTATTGGCTGTCAAGACTACAGATTCAGTGCATGACTACTCTAAACTCTACATTAATGAGATATCAAGGTTGAATGGATTTCCCTTATCTATCATATCGTATAGAGGTCCCTAGTTTACCTCTCAATTCTGGAAATTATTTCATAAAGGTCTTGGTACTCATGTAAATCTCAGTACAACATTTCATCCACAGACGGATGGTCAGGAAGAGAGTACCATTAGGACCTTAGAGGGCATGTTCAGATATTGCGTGATCGATTTCAAGGGAAGTTAGGAGGTTCACCTACCTCTCATAGAGTTCACCAATAATAACAGCTACAATTCAATATTTAAGATGTCCCCCTATGAGGCACTATATGGGTGTAGATGCAGGTCCCTGATTGGTTTGTTTGAAAAAGACGAAGTTGCTTTGATTGGGCCAGATTCGGTTCATGATGCTTGGACAAAGTTTAGCTCATCAGAGATAGACTAAATACAACTCAGACTAGTTAGAAGTCCTATGTAGATGTGAGGAGAAGGGACTTGGTGTTTGAAATCGATGATTGGGTTTTCCTGAATGTATCAGCCATGTAGGGGGTGACGAGATTTAGGAAGAAAGGGAAGCTCATTCCTAGATATGTAGATCGTTATAAAATCTTAAAAGGGGTTGGTAATGCGGCCTATGAGTTAGAGTTTCCAGAAGAACTAGCAGCGATGCATCAAATCTTTCACATTCCTTGTTGAAGAAGTGTGTGAGTGACCCACCATCAATAGCACCATTAGAGAGTGTGGCTGTGACGGATAGTCTAACTTATGAAGATGTGACAGTTGAGGTTCTTGACCTTCAGGTTCATAGGTTGAGAAATGAGGAAGTCACTGCAGTAAAGGTTTTGTGGAGTAGTTAGTCCGTAGAGGGAGCTATTTGGGAAGCAGAAGCAGCCATGATGGCCAAGTATCCTCAACTCTTACCTTCTGGTTCAGTTTCAGCTAGAGGTATTAGTTCCTCTCCAGTCTCTCGGCCTACTCTTTTTTAATTCAGTCTCAGTATCTAGTTCCCTTAGTTATTCTTGCATTTAAGCATATTTGCATGATTCTTGGAACTCGGTTTAGTTATATTTCAGTTCTAATATTTAGTGGTAGGGATTGCGGCTCATTCCCTTCTTACTCATCGTGTTGAGACTTCATTTGAGAAGGAATGTTCCCAAGGGGGAGATATTGTAACACCTTAGATTTGAGAAAACAGAAAAATGCACCTTTCCAGGATCTGGTGTACGAACCAACAGAAGCCACCAACGGACTGTGGGTCGTACCGCTGACCGTAGATCAGACCCCTTGGTTTAGTCGAAGATTGAGGGAATATTCAGGATCAAAAGGTGAAACCAACAGTTGTGAAACACACTCTGATGATTGATCCAGAGATCTGATGGTTCCGTCATTGGGGTCCAAAGTTGATGGTTTATGATCCAACCCACGTTCGACCAATACGGTCTGTGGTTGGACCTGCGTACCGTAGGTCTGACTGTAGGTGGGGTCAACAGTTATTCCAAGGAAAATAGCTATTTGGTCAACTTCAAACAGTCATATATTTTAGAACAAAATGAAATAAGAGGCCCATACCTATTGATTGAAAGATAATTAAATCCTTTTTCCAACGTAATTGAGTTTGCTAAAATCCAAGCTCAGAGTAAAATGTTATGCTAATTTTAGTGAATACCTGTCGGGTAAAACTTTAATGACGAACCCAAACGATTGTCGGTAGTCCAAATGAAGGAATGACATTCCCTATGTGGCTGGGCTTCATCAACATTTATGTCAGGGTCATTTTGGACTCTTCCCTATGTGTTGAGGCACTTAAACTAAGTCGTTTGGTGACTAAACTACGTCATTTTACCCAAACTGTGTCGAATAACCTAGTGAGACATACCCAGAACCCTTCTTCTCCAAAATTCATCCACATTAGAATGAAAAGAGGAAAAGAGGCGCTGGTTTCTTTCAAGAACAAGAAACAATGTTCTTCAAGTTTCAGGCCCGAAATCCAAAGGATTTCTCCATGAATTTCATCACTGGTTATGTAGGATTTCACTAGTGGTTTCCTTTCATCCACTAGGTCCCTAAAATTCAGTCAGTTCCTTGATTCTACATAACTTATTTAGACCTAGGGTTTGTAAAACCTTGGGTAATTGTTGTCATTTAGCCGTTATAGTACTCTTAATAGAAATATCATGTTTTCTTGGAAACATTGCAAAATTCCTTGTCTGAAACTCAGAACCCTAGTTTGTATGAATTCTCTTAGTTTATGAATTATACTTGTTAGGTCAGTTAAACAGATAATCATGCTCCAAATTTCCAATGTCACATTATCAACACATAAATGTTGCATTCTCAGAGTGCATGTTGGTATTTTAGTACATTTCATTCATATACATATTCAGTTTGGAGTAGACTTAGCACCGAGCTGGACTGGATTCACGTACCCTCATAGTCCTAGAACTACGTGCCCCCATATGATTATAATTCCCCTTTTTTGGGCATCAAATTTAGTGATCACGCCAGTCATGCCTTTATACCCCTGTCAGGGTATATTGGGTCCTCTACATTTAGCTCACATGGTTTATGTCGGTTAATAGTAGCTCCCACAGTCAGACTCTTAGTGCATTCGACTAGGTTTTCAGCATTTATATCAGTTTACACTTAAACATGTTATCTTCATGGTTAGCACTTGGTCATTACATTCAGTTTAGTTCTTTTCAGTTATACTTCAGAACATGTGTCAGATTATCTCATTGCTTAGTTATTCTTTGTTCAGCTCACATATATTTATTCATGTTAGTATATATATCATGCGCGCTCAGTACATTCCAAGTACTGATGCATACTCTGTGCTACATCCTTTCATGATGTAGGTTCAGGTACTCAACATCCTGATCACGCTTAGATTGATTCTAAGTCCGACTTCAGCACTTTAGTGGTGAGTACTCATATTTTGAGTACAATACACATGCTTTCAATTTTAGTCTTGATATTCAGTTTCCAGTTTTGTTAGAGTTAGCTGGGGGAGCATATCCTAACAACTCAACTCAGTTAGGGGCTTTTCAAACATAGTAGTAGATTCATCATGAGTTATTAAGTGATTGTTTCAGTTATCACTTAACTCCTAGTATGTTTTATACATTCAGACTAGTTGGGTTTTTCCCATTTTCAGTTATCCATTGTTTTAGCTTCCACATAGTACTTGTTTAATTTAGTAACTTTTATAGTATGCTTATGATATGCAAGACACGTGGTTAGCTTGGGGTCAGTGGTGATCCTAGGTTATGTGTTACATCAAGGGGGTAGCCTCATGGCGTGACAATTTTAGTTCGTGGTGTCCTAAACGAGACTCAAAGTCAAGATTAGGGATTCATTTCAATTTTTTTGTTTAAAACATCTCAACTGAGTGAACAAGTCTAGATCATTTACAATTCTTCTCAAATTTTGTATATAAATTTGTCAAGGCATTTCCATCCAAGAAGAGAATCATTAGAAGAAGAGGAAGCAGTCAAAGGAGGAGAAGAAGAGGTGATAGACAAGGTTATTTCTAGGAGTTTTAGGACATAGTTAAATATTATAATAGACATGGTTTCTGCATTTTGAAGAAAAAGTACTTCATTTATGTTTTACTCATTTCAAGTGATGAATTTCAATAGATGAAAGATTATAGCCTTGCCGGGCCAAGATGTTTGGTGAATCTTCCATTTAAAATTTGCTTGACACTATTTCATTGAACCTTTTCTTTTTTGAAATAATAATAGGAGACTTACACTTAACAATTAACATGGAAGTGTTTAAATATTAGATATAATTTCCTTAACATCTAAGTGTAATTTCTTGTAAGTCAACTCAAGCACACCAGAGAGAGAAATGTAAGGTTAACCATTTTCTCAACAATGTCTTTTTCAATCAATCATCGTCATATGTTATGTTTTTATTTTGTTCCAATGTTTTCAGATGCTCAATTGGAACTAGACATAGTTACTATGTCAAAATGAAATTTGCAGGCAAGTTTAAGAGTATATATGTATACCAAATAGGACCAAATATAAATAAGTGTTTTCATACAAAGTATATAAAATCTAAAGATATAATACATAGACCTAACTCAACTCAAAAGCTAGCTCATGATTGAAGGATTGTCCAAATCATATAAGCAAACCACTAGTCTAATCCCCAACCAATATGGGATTCTTTCTCACTCTAACACACTATACAGTGACCCGCAAAGGGAGCCCAAATGGGGATGAACTTGACTCTGATACCATGTAAAGATATGGTACTTGGGTCCAACTTAACCTCAAAATCTAGATCATGACATGAGGATTGCTCAAATCCATTAAATCTAACCATTTTCCCCAACCAATGTGGGATTCTAACCCACTCTAACACTCCTTTCAAGATCAACCCAACTTGAGCGTGGAGCAGGAGCCCAAATGATGATGAAACTTCTATGGACTTAAGTTTTCACGCCCTGACGCCACCCCTCGACAGGGACACGAGACCAAGGATCACGAATGACCCCAAGTTAATCATGATGGCATATAAGCATACTAAATTAAACTGAATCAACAAATAATGTATGGAAGCTAAATCATATAAATAATCTTAAATGATGGGGAATACCCATATACTAAATCTGAATATATGAAAGCTAAGAGTTTGAATACAAATGAAAAGTCAAACTCTAACAGTATAGTTGAATCAAACTATGTCTGAATAAGCCTCTAAACTGATTAGAAGTGCTGGGACATGCCCCAGCTAAATCTAGCAAAAACTAAAACTAAGACTAAAATGGAAAGATAACATGTCAATTGTCCTTGAAGAATGAGGACTCACCACTGATGCTGTTGAACGGAAGATCGAGAACCAATCTATGCGTGATTTGACTACTGAGGACCTAAACCTACATCACGAGAAGATGTAGCACAGAGTATGTGTCAGTACTTAAAAGGTACTGAGCATGCATGATAGAATAAAGTTGAATAATAACATAACTTAACAAGTATTAAAGCAGTGTTGTAATCTGAACATGATAAGGATACTGAAAATATTGAATAAGACTAAACTAAATGCAATGACCAAGTTTATAACATGCTGAGACTGAATATTGAACTGTACTAATAACATGGTGAATGCAATAAAATCTGACTGAACTGTAGGAGCTACTAATAACCGACATAAAACCACATGAGATAAATGTGGAGTCCGACGTATACTCCCCATCGAGAGGACTCAATGTACCCTATCAAAGGTATAGGGACATGCTGGCGTGATCACTAAAATGATGCCTACAGAGGGGACTTACAACCTTTGGGGCATGTAGTTCTGGGACTTGACCCTAGTCCACTCGGTATTAAGCTTCTCCCAATTGATTAAGTAATTAACAAGTTATGTCTAAAGTTCTATAATACTGGATAACTCAAAATATTGACATGCTAGTAGAAAAATGCAACATTAATATGTTGATAATGAAACATTTAAATCTGAGACATGTGTAACTGAAGTATCTGACCTAGCATGTGTAATTCATGAACTAAAAGCACTATATAGGTAGGGTTCTGAATTTATGAAGGTATCTACACACAAAAAAAATATACTAAAATCATGATAATTTGATTAGGAACATTAAACCAACTAACTCATAATGATCTACTGAAATTATAGAAACCCTAAGTCCACATAATAATAAGAGAGTAAAGAATCTAACAGAATTCTAGGGACCTAATGGGGGAAAGGAACACCCTAGTGAAATCCCACATACCTGGTGAAGAATTCCACGAAGAAATCTTTTGATTTCGGGTTGAGATTGATGAAGACTCGTTTGCGTTCTTGGACAAGGGTTGGTCGACTTCTCCTCCTCTATTTCACTCTAAGTTTGATGAATTTTTGTTGAATAATTGATTAGGGTAAGTTCTAATTAATTTACTAGGCTAAAACTAACAAAAACTACGTAGTTTAGGGGCTAAACGGCATAGTTTAGTGGTCCAACGCATAAGGAAAATACCAAAAGACCCATGAATTAACTGATGTCGGGGTCACTGACGGACGGGACCGATGGACCGTGGATGGACCAACGGTCCATGCTGGTCAACCATCAGTCGATGACTGGGGGCTGGAATTTGGGGGTCTGATCCACAGACCACGACCATGGTCTATGGCCTGGCCTACGGTCCGTAGGTCCGGCCGTGGGTCGACACTTGGCCAAATCTTTTTGGAAGTTTCTGGGGGAGGGTTACAGGTGGTACACCACGGACCTGCCAGACGGACCGTGGGTCCTCCTACGACCGTGGATAGTGCATGTTGGTGTTGTTATGCCATAATTTTACCATCTTTAGCAATATCACTTTTTGAAATGTTCTAAGTATAAAACAATTTGAGAAAAATATTTAGAAAAGAGTCAACACTTAATATTTTAAAGAAATTAAGAAAACATAATTTAAAAAAACTCTAACAAATTAAGTTTTTATAAATTTAGAGAAAATGGGTAAGATGTTCTTATTTACGCCTCAAGAAGGGTTTTAATGCATTTGAAGTTCCCACTAACACCCAGTTATCTAATGACTTGGTTAAATATTTTACTATTTTTTGGAAAAATGATTTAAAATTATAACTATGAAATTGATTAACTTTGAGAAAATAATTAAATAAATGACATAGTTTATTTTATTTTTAGAAAAAGGGACCTAAAATGAAACATTTTAATTAAAATGCAAGTGATTAAGGTTTTAACAAAATTAGATTTATTTGTATTATTTCAAAGTTAATAACTTAAACCAATTGAATTAATTAAAAAGAGTATCTTTTAAATTATGTAAAGACAAGTGAAAGTTTTGACTAAAATTTTTAAGTGTGTAAAAAATACAATAGTTGATAAAATTAAATTTCATAAAAACAAAAAAAAAACAAAGAAATAGTTCATCTTTTGGAGAATTCGATTAAGTTAATTAGCAATTCTAAAGTAAAAGTTAATAAACAACAAACAATATATAATAGCAATTAAATAATTTAAGAGTAAGGGAGAAAAGTTGAATTTGGGCCTTTCTTGGGCAAAATTCGCTTATGCTTTTGCGGTTTAATCCAATTCCCATTTTTGTATATATCTATTGTATATCAGTGTATATCGGATGTAGACATCTGATTTTTCTACTTTTCGAGACCTGTACGTCAACTTCAAAGACTTGTTCTTCAATTTCTCAAGGTTGGCTAACTCGATAAAAGAATTTTGGGCTTTTATGGCCCTCACAAAATGCGAAGGGAGGAAAGGCAGGAGCCCATGAGACTCATCTAATATCACATGCATTAGAACAATAAAAAATCACATAATAAGCTTTTCACTTGAAGCCAAACAACGAAAATATCTAGATGGTTTGAAATACTAAGCTGCATGAAATTTAAGGGAACGAAGATGAATAAATTCATGCCAAAAAATCAACACCTAGATATTCAAGATGAGCAGGAATAAATGTATGTAAAATAATAATTATAATGAAGTTTTCCTAATTACAGTGACTCAAATGCAAGCCAACCATTAATGGAAATCCAAACGAAAAGAATATGAATCGACAAATGCTCAGTGAATAATATCGTGCTAAAGAAGTAAAATTTAACTAAAATTGTGCTACTATTCTAACCAAATTCACATTCGATTTCAGCTAATGAGGAAGTTAATAATTTCACCACAAAAAAATTAATGCATCAAGCAATTTTCAAATGCTCCAAACCAGTTCTAGGAGAACATAATATATAAAGGGGTTAAAAATTGGAGACAGTAGCCAACTAACTCATTTTAAGCAAAGTAAGAAAATAACTACAATGAAATAACTAAACTAGGCAACATTATCATTCAAGCAAACATGTTAAACAATGACATAATAGGCATAAAACAATGTCCATAGCAATGATAGCATTCAGGTAAATGACTAAGATAAACAAAAAGTTATCAGAGTAGATGGGAGGGCTATTATCTAGAAAATAAGAGTAGCCTTAGTTAAATCATCACACTACAATGATAGAGCTACAAGAATCCCGCCATGAGTTGAAATCCAAAGAGACATGTACCACTCAAGCTAATTGAAATTAGAGACTAGATATATCTACTACACGAATTCAAACTAATATTAACAAGAATCCTTCACAATAAGAAGGACCCCAAAGCAAACGACCAAGACTATGATCACATTCTTTTCACACTGATGAAAGCTAAACCGAACAGCGAACAATCCAAAATGACACAATCGATACACTCGTGATTGAGACCAAATCAGTTTTAAGGCATTTTGAACAAGGTAAAGCAGAGATTTAGTTATCCTTAGAACAAGATTATGCTACATCGAAGCCAACGAATTAGAGCCTAACATCTAAACCAACGAAACTTTATTAATACTTGATTCATTCGCCCATAAATTCACAAGAATGACACTATAGAAAATAGTAGAACAATGAGGAACCAAATACACTTAACAGTGGATCCTATAGTAAAGCTTGAACATACAACACACTATATAGAAATAGAATGTAAGAAGGGGCGAGATTACCTTTTCCGAGGCAGTGTTCCAGGACGACAAGCTTGACCACAAAACAACTTCCACCGCGAAATTCAAATATGAATGGCAAGCTAAAAAAATGTGAGTAGCGACCTTATTGTAACTTAGAACCAGAGAGCTAAATATAAAATTTTAAGTGTAAAACGACCATTGCCAAAGGACTGAACTCAAAAAACGTCTCCCCATCACTTAAGTGTAGATGGATCTTTATAGGGAAAATTGTGGCAAATTTAGGGGGGAAATTCATTGAACAAAAATTTAAAATCTTTTGAATTTCTTCCTTATTTTCAAAGGCAAACGGTGGAAGATATTTGGAAGTCCCTTAAAAGGAGGAAAAGGGGATGCGACTGATGTTAACTAGCGCCTGCTGGATTTCTGGCTTTCAAATTCGCTGCTCGTTCACGCGTTGCTGGGTCAAATTCTCTCATGAAGAAGAAGAGTAATGGGGTCCGGTCGGTACTGCTGCGTATGTAATGTTGTTGTATTTTGTTGTTGCTGTTTGGAACTTTGAAATGGGCTTCTTTGTGTTGGGATTGGGCGGGATATGTTGTAATGTATGGGGAAAAAATGGGCTGGGCAAATCGGAAGACAAAAGGGGATTGCTGAATTCTAAAATAAAAGGGAAATGGGCTAGAAAAAGTAGGCCCACCTTTGGATCTTTGGAATTGTTGGTTGAATTGGTGGGCTACTGATAGAGTTGTAATGGGCTATGAATTAAGCTGAAATTAGGCCCAAAATTAAGGTTGATAATGGGTTAAGAAAGGGAGTGAAAAGATTGCCAATTAAATTTAAGAAGTTAACCAAATTGAGTTGATTTGCAAATTTTGTTTAAAGTTTGGATAAGATGAATTAATACTAATTGATTGACGAGCTTCTTAATCTTAACGAAATAAAATGATTAACTTAATTATAAACAAATAACTCAAAAATATATGCCACCATAAAATAAACTAATTTTATAAAATATTCACGTAAAAAATAAAAATCGTTTTGGGATGATTTTCAAATATTTATAAAATATACTAATTATATACGCAATTATGTAAAACACATATATTAGTTAAAAATTATAAAAATGATACAACTATTTAAAATAACTTGAAAACTATATTTTTTAAATTTTTTTATAAAAGTAATTATTCTAAATAGTTTGAAATTAAAGAAACTCGATGATTAATTTATATCGTTGAGGGTCAAAATTGGGTGTCAACAGGTACCACCTATAACAACTGGAATGTGCTATTGGTCTGTTTTAGCATACAGGGTGTTACATTATCTCCCCTTTGGGAACATTCGTCCTCTAATGAAGACTAAACTAGTTAAAACGGGGGGAGAGAGCTACAACCCCTACCACTAAACACTGGAAACTGATTTATGACTGAACTTAGTTTCAAGAACATGCAAATATGCTGAATATGCAAGTACAAACTAAAGGAAGACTGAATCTGCACATGAATGACAGAAAAACTGAAGAGGCACTATTACCTAAAGTTGGAAGGAAATAGATGAGGATACTTGGCCATTATGGCTACTTCTGCTTCCCATGTAACTCCTTTTATTGTTACACCCCGAGCTTTCTCCGAGACGCGGACCGGGACCTACATCACAAATGACCCCAAGATAACCCTGCTAGCATGACATATGCATACTAAGAATAATAATAACTAATGCGGAAGTTAATCATAAGTAAATCTAAAATGATGGGGAATACCCATATACTAAACTGAATATATCAAATCGGAGAATTTCAATACAAATGAAATACGTTGAATCTAACTATGTCTGAAAATAGCCACTAACTAACTAGAAGTACTGAAAAATGCCCCAGCTAAGTCTAGCAAAACTAAAACTAAAACAACGAGGACTGAAAGATAACATGACTATTGTCCTCGAAGAATGAGGACTCACCACTGATGTTGTTGAACTGGAGATCGGGAACCGATCTAAGAGTGATCTGGATGCTGAGAATTTGAACCTACATCACAAGAAGATGTAGGTGCAGAGTATGCGTCAGTACTTGAAAGGTACTGAGCATGTAGGATAGAGTAAAGTTAAAATAAACATATAACTGAACAAGCCATGAAGCAAGAGTATAATCTGAACATGATATAGATACTGAATACTGAGCTAACAGGATGCAATGACCAAATTTAGACAGGCTGATGCTGAATACTGATTATACTGAAATGTGGTCAATGCAATGGAGTCTGACTGAAATGTGGGAGCTACTAATAACCGATAATAAAACCACATGAGCTAAATGTGGAGTCTGATGTATACGCTCCATCTAAAGGACCCAATACACCCGGCCAAAGGTGTAGAGGCATGCTAGCGTGATTACTAAAATGATGCCCATAGAGGGGACTTACAACCTACGTGGCTCGTTGTTATGGGACTATATGGGTGACTGGCCCTTGTCCAACTCGGTATTATGCTACTCCTAATAGATTAAATGGTTAACACATTGTGACTGAATTTCTGTAATATAATAGATAGCTTAAAACTTACATGGAGACTGAAAATGCATATTAATATATTGATAATGACACATTCAAGACTAAGGCAAATATATATGAAATACTGAAATATCTGACCTAGCATGTGTAATTCAAGAACTAAAGAAAAATACATAGCTAGGGTTCTGAAGTTCATGCGAAAAATGAAGTAATAACATGATAATCTGATTTGGAACATGTAAATAACTAAATCATGATTATCTGCTGAAGTTCTAGAAAACCTAGGTTTAGTTGATAATAGGGAATCAATAATCTGACTGAAATCTAAGGACCTAATGAGCGAAAGGAACCCACTAATCAAATCCCACATACCTGGTGACAAATTCCACGGAGAAATCTTTCAATTTTGAGGCTGGAACTGATGTAACCTTGTTGCGTTCTTGAACTAGGGTTCTTGACCTCTTTTCTCCTCTTACACTCTAATTTTTCCAACTTTGATTAATGATTTGACTTAGGTATGTTCTAGTTATGTTTGTAGGCTTAAACTGACTAAAACCTCATAATTTGGGGTGTAAACGACTTAGTTTAGGGGTCAAACGAATAAGGAAAAGATAGAAAAGATCCCCGACTTAACTGTTGTCGGAGTGACTGACGGACGGGACTGATGGACCATCGATTGAATGATGATCCGTGCTGGTTAACCGTCGTTCGTAAATAAAGTTGGGCTTCTGAGGCATCGATCCACAGTTCATCACCTGACCTACGGACCATAGGTCAGGCATTAGGTCAACACTTAGCCAATTTATCTGAGGTTTCTACGATGAGGGTCATGGGTGCAAACCACGGACCTGCAGGACGGACCGTGGGTCCTACTACAGTGTGTAGGTCTTCATCGTGGGTTGACCCTTAGACAAATTTTCAGGAAGAGTTCTGGGGGGAGGCTACAGGTGTGAACCACAGACCACCAACACGTATCGTAGGTCACCCTACGGTTCGTAGGTGGTGCCCGTAGGTGCCACTTGTAGCTTCTGAAATTTGCAATTTGGTTTGGTTCGGATACAGAGTGTTACATTATCTCCCCCTTGGAAACATTCGTCCTCGAATACAGACTAAACTAGTTAAAATGGATGGGATGAACTTCAACCCTACCACTAAACACGAGAAGCTAATTTCTGACTAAACTAAGTTCCAAAAACATGCAAATACGCTGAAAACTCAAGTACAAACTGAAGGAACATGGTACTAAGACTGAATTCTACGCATGAATAACTGAAAAAATTGAAGAGGAACTGTTACCTCAAGCTGGAGTGGAATAGGAAGAATGAGGTGAGGACACTTGTACTTCATGGTTGCTTCTACTTCCCAAGTAGCTCCCTCTATGGACTGACTCCTCCACCAAACCTTGACTGAAGCGACTTATTTGTTTCTCAACCTTCTAACCTGGCGATGAAGAATCTCAACTGCTAAATCCACATAAGAAAGACTATCTTTCACAGCCACACTCTCTAATGGCACTCGGATGCTGGATCACCCACACACTTCTTCAATAGTGAAATGTGGAAGACTGGATGCACTACTGCTAAATCTGTTGGCAACTCTTACTCATAAGCCACTTTACCAATCCTTTTCAAGATCCGGTAAGGGCCTACATATCTTGGACTAAGCTTTCCTTTCTTGACAAATCTCATCACCCCTTTCTTAGGGTACACTTTCAAGAACACCCAATCATCATCTTGGAACTCTAGTTCCCTTCTCTTTACAGCTGCATAAGATATTCTAGCGACTCTGGGATGTCTTAAGTCTATCTTTAATGATTTGTACTTTCTCCATAACATCAAGAATCGAATCTGGCCCTATCAAGGCTACTTCACCTACTTCAAACCAACCAACATGAGGTCTACATCTACACCTATACAAAGCATCATAAGGGGCCATCTGAATACAGGAATGGTAGTTATTATTGTAGGCGAACTCTATAAGAGGAAAGTGATCATCCCAACTACCCATGAAGTCGATCACACAAACTCTCAACATGTCCTCTAAGGTCTGAATGGTAAACTCTTCCTTACCATCCTTCTGTGGATGAAATGTTGTGCTAAGATTAACTTGAGTACTAAGACCTTTCTAAAATGACTTCCAGAAATGATAGATAAACTGAAGACCTCTATCTGAGATGATACACAAAGGAACCCCATGCAACCTGACTATCTCATTAATGTAAAGCATGGCATAATCCTCTGCCAAATTTGTGGTCTTGACCGCCAAAAAGCAAGAAGACTTAGTGACTTTGTGAACTATCAACCAAATGGAGTCATGTTGTCTGTGAGTACGAGGTTACTTTGTAATGAATTCCATGTTGATCACTTCCCACTTCCAAGTAGGAATGTCGATATCTTGAGTCATACCCCCTGGTTTCTGATATTCTACCTTCACATGTTGACAATTGGGGCATTTAGCCACAAAATCTGCTATATCCCTCTTCTTACCATTCCACTAAAAGACTTCCCGTATATCATAGTACATCTTAGTGGTGCCTGGATGAATAGAATACCTGGATTTATGGGCTTCTGCAAGAATTTTCTTTCTCAACTCGCCCACATTAGGAACACATAGTTGACCCTGCTAGCGAAGCACACCGTCTCCCCCTTGGAGAATATCTCTACTCTATGTTGATAGACTGCACCCTTGAGTTCGATCAATATCGGATCACTGTCTTGCTTTTCCTTAACATCCACTACCAATAAAGATTCTGATCCATTTTGAACTGTCACACCACCATCTGATATGCTCATAAAACAAACTCTTAAACGAGCAAGCCTATGAACATCCTTTGCTAGATCTTTTCTTTCTTCCTCAACATGTGCTACACTTCTCATATATAGTCTGCTAAGGGCATCTGCTACTACATTTTCCTTACCCGGATGTTAATGCACACTCATGTCATAATCCTTGAGGAACTCAAGCCATCTCCTCTGGCGAAAATTCAACTTTTTCTGGGTAAACACATACCGAAAGCTCTTATGGTATGTGAACACATTTACATGAACACCATACAAGTAGTGTCTCCAAATCTTGAGTGCAAACACCACCACTGCAAGCTCGAGGTCACGAGTCAGAAAATTCTTCTCATGCACCTTAAGCTCTCTAGAAGCATAGGCTATAACCTTACCTCATTGCATTAAGACACAACTTAGGCTGACTCTAGACGCATCACAATCGATAACATAACCGTCTGAACCCTCTGGTAGAGTCAAAATAAGAGGTGTAGTCAACCTGGTTTTCAGTTCTGCGAAGCTTTTCTCACAATTATCTGACCAATGAAACTTGACCATCTTCTAAGTCAACCTAGTCAATGGTGAGTTTATGGATGAAACTCCTTCAACGAACCTTCTGTAATAACTTTCTAGACCCAAGAAACTTCTGATATCTATAGAAGAGGTAGGTCTGGGCAATTGTTTGACTGCTTCTATTTTCTGGGAATCCACTCGGATCCCTTTGGTAGATACTATATGCCAAAGGAAAGCAACTTATTGTAACCAAAATTAGCACTTGTTAAATTTGGCGAATAACTGGCGATCTTTGAGAGTTTGCAGAACAACTCTCAAATGACCCGCATATTCTTCCTGATTCCTAGAGTAAATGAGGATCTAATCAATAAAGACAATAACAAACAAGTCCAAATACTGCTTGAACACTCTGTTAATCAAATCCATGAAAGCTGCAAGAGCATTTTTTAGTCCAAATGACCTAATTACAAATTCATAATGATCATACCGAGTTAAGAAGGCTTTCTTCGAAATGTCACTATCTCTGACCTTGAGCTGATGATCACCCGATCTGAGGTCTATCTTTGAGAAATGACTAGCACCCTGAAGTTGGTCAAATAAGTCATCAATCCTTGGGATGGGATACTTATTCTTGATTGTGACCTTGTTCAACTGTTTATAGTCAATGAACATTCTTAGAGAACTATCTCTCTTCTTCACGAACAACACTAGTGCACCTCATGGCGAAATACCAGGTTATCTAGAAGGTCTTTCAACTGCTCTTTTAATCCTTAAGCTCAGCTGGAACCATTCTGTAAGAAAGAATAAAGATAGGCTGGGTATTTGGAAGGAGATCAATTCCAAAGTAGATTTCCCTATCGGGAGGAACTCCAGGAATATCTTCTGGAATCACTTTTGGAAACTCATTAACCATATGAAATTACTCAAGACTTAGGGTTTCAGTGTTTGAATCCTTAACCCAAACTAGATGATAGAGATAATCCTTAGAGATCATCTTTCTGGCCTTAAGTTAAGAAATGAATCGACCCATAGGCTCTAACCTACTACCCTTCCATTCTAAGATTGGTTCGTCTAGAAACTGAAATCGAACAATCCTAGTTCTACAATCGACTGAGGCATAACAGGAATGTAACCAATCCATGCCTAGAATGACATCGAAGTTTACCATTTCTAACTCTACAAGATCTGCTGAGGTGGCTTTCTGGAGACTATGACATGGCAATTTCTATATACCCATCTAGGAATAACTGGGTCACCGACGGGAGTAGAGACAGAGAAGGGTCCTGAGAGATTTTCTGAACTAACATCAAACTTAACCGCTATATAAGGAGTTGCATAGGAAAGAGTGACGCTGGATCTAACAACGCATAAGCATCGAGATCAAAGACTGGTAACATACCAGTGACTATATTAGGAGAATCTTCCTGATCCTGGCGAGCCTGAAGAGCATACAGCCTGTTCTGGCGCTATCCGCCACCTGTACAAGATGAGTTACCCTGTTGAGTTGGGCAACTTGTTGGTTTTGCTGAAGTTGTAGACTGAGATCTACCATTATTACCTCTTTTACCCTGCTTAGAAGGACAATCCCTCAACCTGTGACCAGACTGACCACACCTAAAGCATCCTTCCTTTCCTGTAAGGCAGTCGCTCGAATGTTTCTTACCACACTTAGGGTAAGTTGGGTAGGTTTTGGTACCTGAAAAACTTCCCTGAGACATAGGGCCTGATGCCCTACCTTTCTGATCTTGTCTAAACTTGGAGGACGGAACACTAGCTGATGAAAGTGCCGGAGTTGAAAACTTCTGCTGACCATGCGAGCGATTTGCACCGCCCGATTTATGTTGTGAATACTCATAGTTTCCAATCCTAGCCTTCTTGTTCTCCTTATCATGTTCCGTAATATTATCACCCTCAACCTGCTGAGTATGAGTCATGAGCCTAAAGATGCTTATATTTTCTAGCAACATAGCATTTCTACACTCTGTCTTCACCAGGTCTGACACTCCATATAGAAACTTATTCATCTGAGCCCTGCAATCAACAACTATGTGAGGAGCATACCAGGAGAGTTTAGTAAAGTTGCGCCCATACCCTTGGACTGTCATGCTTCCTTGACTTAAGTTCATAAATTCCTGAGATCTTCCCTCCCTTAGCTATCTTGGGAAAAACTGTCCACAAAGGTCTCACTAAAGCAATCCCAAGTTATAGGAGTTGCATTTGTACCCCTGTTCTCTTTCCACTAGTGATAGGAGCTGCATATGTACCCCTGTTCTCTTTCCACTGAGTATACCAGATATGAGCCACATCCTTAAATTGGTAAGATGTGAACTAAACTCAATCATTCCCAATTACCTGCATCACTTCAAAGAACTTCTTAACCTCATCAATGAAGTTTTAGGGTTCCTCACCAATCTGCGATTCTAAGAATTCTTGTGGATTCATCCTAACAAAATCTCGCACTCTGGTTGCAACTGACCCAACATTAGCATTTGCCAGAACTGGAGCCCGCTGATTGTTCTGGTTGACCACATTTTAAGCCAACATCTGAATGGCGTTCCTGAATTCTGCATTCGAAACTTCTTGATCTGGGACTAGAGGAGCTGTGTTTGCGTTCCCGGCATTCGCATTCCTAGCATTAGCTCTACAAGAAGGCATGATCACTGAAATGTAGAATGTCGAGTTAGAATGGAATTAGATCATACCTTACACATGATAAAAGTAACAAGAAAATGAAGATTTTTCCTAAAACACTTTGTTGCCTCCCTCTCATTAGATGTACGCACTACACACCCATGAAAAATACTCTACCTAGTGCGGCTTTTCAGACATCCTCGAACACCTAAACCTTGTCCTCTGATACCAAGTTTGTCATACCCCGAGCTACCCCCGAGACGCTGACACGGGACACATGATCAAAAATTACCCAAGCTAACCCTGCTGGCATGACATGAACATACTAAGAATAATAATAACTAATACGGAAGCTAATCATAAGTAAATCTGAAATGATGGGGAATAACATTATACTAAACTGAATATATCAAGTTGGAGAGTTTCACTAAAAAAGAAATGTCAAACTCAATACTAAGCTGAATCTAACTATGTCTGAAAATAGCCTCTAACTGACTAGAAGTGTTGGGACATGCCCCAGCTAAGTCTAGCAAAACTGAAACTAAAACAATGAGGACTGAAAAATAACATGACTATTGTCCTCCAAGAATGAGGACTTACCACTGATAGTACTAAAATGGAGATCGGGAACCGATCTAAGCGTGATCTGGATGCTGAGAATCTGTACCTACATCACAAAAAGATGTAGCACAGAGTATGCGTCAGTACTTGAAAGGTACTGAGCATGCAGAATAGAGAAAAATTGAAATAAACATATAACTAAACAACCAATGAAGCAAGAATATAATTTGAACATGATATAGATACTAAATACTGAGCTAACAGAATGCAATGACCAAATTTTGACATGTTGATGGTGAATACTGATTATAATGAAATATGGTGAATGCAATGGAGTCTGACTGAACTGTGGGAGCTACTAATAATTGATAATAAAATCACACGAGCTAAATGTTGAGTCCAATGTATATGCCCCATTGAGAGAAACCGATACACTCGGCCAAAGGTGTAGAGGCATGCTGGCGTGATCAGTAAAATGATGCCCGCATAGGGGACTTACAATCTATGTGGCTCGTAGTTCTGGGACTATGTAGGTGACTGGCCCTAGTCCAACTCAGTATTATGCTACTCCCAATAGATTAAATGATTAAATCATTGTGACTTAATTTGTGTAATATACTAGATTGCTAAAAACTGACATGCAGACTGAGAATGCATATTAATATACTGATAATGACACATTCAAGACTGAGGCAAGTATATCTGAAATACTGAAATATCTGACCTAGTATTTTTAATTCAATAACTAAAGAAATATATAGCTAGGGTTCTGAAATTCATGCGAGACACGAAGTAATAACATGATAATCTGATTTGGAACATGTAAATAACTAATTCTTGATAATCTGCTGAAGTTCTAGAAACCCTATGTTTAGTTGATAATAGGGAATCAAGAATCTGACAGAAATCAAGTGACCTAATGGGTGAAAGGAACCCACTAATGAAATCCTACATACCTAGTGATGAATTCCACAAAGAAATATTTCAATTTCGGGGCTGGAATTGATATAATCTTACTGTTTTCTTGAACTAGGGTTCTTGACCTCTTTTCTCTCTTACGCTATAATTTTTCTAGGGTTATTATTTGACTTACGTAAGTTATAGTTATGTTTCTAGGCTTAAACATGACTAAAACCTCATAATTTAGGGTCTAAACGACGTAGTTTAGGGTTCAGATGAATAAGGAAAAGACCAAAAGACCCCCGACTTAACTACTATTGGAGTGACTGACGGACCGTCGATTGAATGATGGTCGTGTTGGTTCACCGTAGTTCATAACTGAAGTTGGGCTTCTAAGGCATCGATCCACAGACACGAACCACAGTCCGTGACCTGACCTACAGATCGTTGGTCCGGCTGTGGGTCAACACTTAGCTGATTTTTCTGAGGTTTCTGGGAGAACTGTCGTGGGTGCCAACCACGGACTTGCAGGATGGACCTTGGGTCCTCCTATGGTCCATAGGTTTTGACCGTGGAGACCTTAGCCTAATTTTCGAGCAGAGTTCTGGGGGAGGCTACATGTGTGAACCACGAACCACCAGCACAAACTGTAGGCCACCCTACAGTCTGTAGGTTGGGCCCATAGCTGGCACCTGTAGCTTTTGAAATCTGCAATTTGGTTTCCTTCGGATAGGCGGTGTTACATCTACGCACTGACTCCTCCATGAAACCTTAACTGAAGCGACTTCTTTGTTTCTCAATCTTCGAACCTGACGATCAAGGATTCCTACTTGTACCTCTTCTTAAGTGAGAGTATCCTTCACAGCCGCACTTTCCAAGGGTATAATAGATGTTGGATCATTCACACACTTCTTCAACAATGAATTGTGTAAACCGGATGCACTGCTGCTAGTTCTGTTGGCAACTCTAACTCATATGCCAGTTTACCAATTCTTTTCAACATCTTGTAAGGGTCTACATATCTAGTGTTGAGCTTCTCTTTCTTGGAAAATCTCATCACCCCCTTCATTGGTGATACTTTTAGGAAAACCCAATCATCAACATGGAACTCTAGTTCCCTTCTCCTTACATCTACATAGGACTTTTGGCGACTCTAGGATGTCTTAAGTCTATCTCTAATGAGTTGCACTTTCTCCATAGCATCATGAACTGAATTTGGCCCTATCAAGGCTGCCTGACCTACTTCAAAACCAACCAACTGGAGATCTACATCTACGCCTATACAATGCCTCAATAGGGGCCATCTGAATGTTGGAATGATAACTATTATTGTAAGCACTACACCATTTTAGACCTACGGCCACCCCAGTAAAGTGTAGCATAAACTAGCAAAAAGTGTGGCCTTTGATAAAAGACTACACTTTTGGACTTTAAGCAACGCTTCTTAGGGGGTGGCCTAAAGAAGCGTAACCTTTGGCATTAGGCAACACTTTTTAAATGTCGCCATCACAGCTACACTTATAAATCGTAGCCAAAGAGGTATAAGGGCACGCTTTGTAGTGATGCATTAGCGACACCTTTTTTTAATTATACTACACTTAAAAGCATTGCCTTGGCTTTGTTATTGGCCACACTTAAAAAGTGTTGCCTTTTATATCTCATCTAGAGCAACACTTATAAGTGTAACTTTTCTTATGTACAAGATAACATTGGACGTCCTACAACAACACTTTTGAAGTGTGGCAATGTTGTGTAGAATTTTGTAGCCAGAGTTTTCTATTTTTAAGAATAATAATTTTTATTTGCATATATTCAATAATCACATAATTAAATATACAAGTGACCTAAAGTACAAAATTAACTAATAATTAAATAGAAGCTATATATTTCAAATAAACTTCGAGAAACATGTCTTGTACAACCAATACTTAGAAAGTGATTACTTAAAGATATATACTATCAATAAATTCCACAAAACCAAATGCATTCAAACATATATGACAATAGTACTACAAAAACTCTTCATCGTTCACTACAATAGATGGAGTTTTACTTCTGGCTACAATTCCAATTCAATTATCGGCATTTTCCTGCACATTCAAAATAAAATTATAAATTAGTGAAATAAATCATGTATATAATATGCTTAAATTCATAGTAAGCTAAACCAATTCATAACAATAAAGATGTGGAAGTGCATAATTGGAGAGTATTCACTGTAAGCCAACCAATTCAAAAGTGGACTCCTACTTTTAGGCCTGAGGAGGAAACACCTATAGTCCCTATTTGGATTTCTCTACCGGAGCTACCTTGGCATTGCTATTACAAGGACATCTTGTCAGCCCTTCTGAGTCCTATTGGCAAAGTTTTGTACTTGGACACTGCTTCTATATAAAAAACTAGAGAAAGTGTTGCTAGGGTCAAAGTCCAAATCGATCTTACCAAAGAGAGACCTCCTCATGTGTGGATGGGGTTGAATGAAGAAGATCTTAACATAGGGAGGTAGCAAACTATTGAATATGAGCTTATTCCGGATTACTGCATGTATTGTAAACACCAAGGACACTTGTTACATGTTTGTACTATTAAGCAAAGAGATGACACAAATTTAAAAAAAGAAAAGAGTTGGAGGCTGATAGGAAGAACAAACACAAAGGGGAACCAGGCAAACAAGATTCCAGAAACCTGCAAATGCAATACACAAATAGAGAGGATGGAAACAACAATTCACAATACCAACAGCACCAAAAACAAGGAAATAACAAGAAGCCAGCTGATGAAGAATGGCAGACTCAGAAGAGGAAAGCTTACAGGCTAGTTCGACATAGCATAGACAGACCAAAATCTCCTAAGAAAACATTGCAGCAGCAGTAGACTCATCACACAGGTATGGCTACTAATTCTGCACTACCTACTTCTAATAATTTCATTGATCTTTCTATGCAGGATCAACCAAACAATCAAGAAGGTGCTAAAAATCAGAATTCAAAAAATAAGGATACAATGGAGACACAAATTAATAATAAGTCAACTCCCCTACACAAAAAATAAGCAAAAGAATCATAGGTATTGGCTCTACTACTCCCCTACCCTAGAACCCCCTTGTTAATTGTTTGGATGAGGCTGTTGAAGTTACTGGAGGGTTGGAAGGAGGGTGTCAGGAGAATAAATTGAGTGAATAAATGTTGCATTTCTTCTCTAAGTTGAACAGGTTAAGAAGGTAATCACTCACCCGCCTTTGAGTTCAGCCCTCATGCTGGAGGAGTATTTCGCAGATGTTTTCTGAAGGAACAACTAACAGAAACACAATCAGTTTATTATTTTCTTTCACTAGTAAATCAAGTTTCAGTTAAAGATAAAATGGAGAGGGAGGATCAAGCAACCAAGTAGACTTAATATACAGTAAATTTGTTACCTGCTTATCGTATCTGCAGTATGTTCCACGCATCCTACAATTGTTCTCAATCCATACGTTTTATCACAAGGAGTACAACAAAATTGAGTTTCCATAGGCTCAACAACAACCATAGTTTATGATAAAATTAGTCATATAATTCAACTATGAAAAGAAAAAAACATCAGACCAATTTTTCTATTACGTGGGATAGGGAACACGAATATACTGGGAAATAAACATACACTTATCGTGTGATATAGATTCCTATCGATACCACTAGAAGGTAAGCAAACATACACTGGAAAAGCAATTCGATTGAGGCCAAAAAAAAGAAAAAAACATCTTCAACTTATGCTTAGAAACAAGGACCTAATAGTCTTAGTTACTACTACTAGTACTCTATTTAGTTCCCCTAAATGATAGACTCATCTGAGGCAGTGTTTCTTGGAGTAGCCAGAACTAACCAACTTGTAGTTCCCTGGGGCAAGGATATGGCAGAAGAAGAACAACATTTGCTTGCTTGTTGATGATCGTACTCCTTCTTGCTGATGCTAACCTGTCTAGCTCTGTCATCCCCTGAAGCTTCCTGTGCTTTACTCATCTTGACTCCCTTCACCGGAGAGGAGAATGCCTTCAGTAACATACACAGAGAATTAAAGTGGCATCCAATTATCAAGAACATAAATAGTTAATTAGATTGAGTGCACACTGAGAGAGATCTGGAGATAGGATGCATGATACTCACATGAGGTCTGACGGTAGTTGTTGTGGTTATAGTTTGTCTTGATATTGGGGCTTGGAGAAATCCTTCACCAACGTTATGAGGGACATCATTTAATTTGATGACAGTAGTTGTCTTGTTTCCAGTTGAGTAGTTCATCATGTTAACCCCAACTTCATAGCAAGTTTCACTAGATATGGTGTAGAGAGTAGCAGTGATTGTTCGTCTTTCAGGGACAGGCCTGACAGGGGATGCTAGGTTGTTGTTATGAAAATTATTAGTGTATAGCAGCAATGAAGGAGGAGCTATGGCAGTAGAAGAAGAGACTGAGGGTGGTGTTTGGACCATATGAAGATCTTCAACCTGGACCACAAACTGAGGGGACATGTTCAACCACTACTCTTGCGGACCATGTTTAGCCAAAGGAAACTACCCTGGGGCATAGTCTGAAGCCACTCTTAAGCCTTTGTATCTTGGCAGCTTTTCCCTCAGCTGCTGGGGGAGTATTTTTTGCTTTTCTGGGGTTAATTGTTGTTAGGTCCTTTCTCTGATCATTTGAACTTTCCATTGCTACATCTACTGCTTGCACTCCCTATTTCTCACTTCTTTGTTCCACTTCCTTTCTCTTAACTTCAACAAATTATTCTGCCGACAACATAAATGATGTGATCGCCTTATCCTTTTCTTCCAGTTTAGACACCAGGTTCAGAAACTTATCCTATATTCATCACTCAATTAACATTTAACAGTTGACAAAAATTACTAGTACTAAAAATATCACGACTCCTACATTAACATGCATATCCTACAGCACCATGAATCTCTCTACTTCCTCACCAATCAAACATAATTAAGCCCCACCTCTCCCTTTCCATTTCACCCTAACCAGAAATAACAACTCAGAGAACCATAGAGGGGAATAGTGCATTTTTGATGGATTAGATTAGAGACATCAGAATGATTGAGTTCGGTATCTCAAATGTGAATTACAACATAATATAAACTATGGAAGTGTGAGTTGCATCTAATTCCACATGCAAGGGAGTAACATACATATAGGTTCATTAATTAGAATACCTCCATTTTTTCCATGAAATCTGAATTGGCTATCATTAATTGTTTCTTGCACTTTTCCTTCCACAGAAACAGAACATAAAGTATAATTACCAAATGGGTTAAGTATTTAATTTAGAAACCACTCAAATGACAAACTTTTGTCTTTTGGAAATAAACACCATTGATGGAATAGCTTTCCTTGAAGTTTCAATAGCTTTGGTTTATTGTTGGTTCTTCTTCAATTCAAGCTCCTCAATCTTTCTGCTCAAATAAAAACACAACCATATATGTTTATATATCACCAATGTAAAAGATTAAAAAGACAGCCTCAAATGGATGTTGTTGAGAGCTGGAGCCTTTAGAAAGTTGAAACAACAAAATGTTTGGATGTAGTGTAAACTCTAAACCACTTGCTAAAGTTGTTTTTCCAGATTTTGTGAGCTCCCTTACATTAGACTGGCCCTTAACATGGTTATTCCCTTTTTTGTGTTTGGCTAGCTCCCCGACCCTTTCATAGCATCTTGTATAGGAGCTAGCACATCTAATTTTGTATCCATGGTACCTTCTTTATAACAACTTACCTTATCAACCAAAAAAAAATTAGTGTCCATAAGTTTGTTTATGTTAGACGAGCTGTCTCAAACAAGGTTATACATAAAAAAGTTACACATTTAACGAGAAATAAATGTGAGTAATTAAGAACCCTTTCCCCAACCTAATGGAAGCATGAAATTAGAGAAAATCTGATAATATCAGCACAACCCATTAAATATTGATTATCTATTCTTATTTGTATTGTTGATGTGCACAAAAGCTAGTTTTCCCAAATGAAATGCAGAGATTCCATTACCTTTAATTTTTCCTTTATTTTTATAATTAAGCTGGTGGATGAAATCAATGAATATGAGACAGTAGACAAGAAAAGTTAATACCCTGAAAATGCCCTCAAGAACATCAACTCCCAGAACAATTGGATCCTTCTTGTTGACGACACAATTTGGTACGATATTGAGCACACAGGGGAAGACTGCTTCTTCAGCAACTTCCTTCTTTTTTTCTTCCTTGATAGTGTCAATCTAAGCTTTAAACTGATCAAATAAGTGATATATAATATCAGCCATAAAAACTTTGACACCAAGTTCATCTAAAGTTCCTGAGCTCCCTGTGTCACTTTAACATCAAAGGCCAAGATGGTTGGATACTCTTTCTTCTTGTCAAGCATAACACTAGATTTTATGGCATCCTTTTTATGCACGGGACCTATGCCAATCCCACTGATAAGTATGCTTACTCTTGGGGTCTTCAAAAATTCCAGCAAAGCTTCTAATGATCCAAGTGTAGTTGCTTGAACATATACTCCCGCACCACTTTTGTCAATCCTGCTCATCACTGACTTCATATCTCCCATAGCTGCTTGTTTGTTGTCTTCAACATCATCATCAGGCCCCACAACATATAGACTAGTGCCAGTAATCGTATGCTCAAAGCCCCGAACAAGAATATAAAGAACCAAGGGGGGGAAGGAGAAAGCTCTCAGTCTCACTTATTCATGGAAAACCACCACTAAATCAATAGCCATATAGTAAATAGTGAAAGAACCACACATCAGTAAAAGAAAATGCCAATACACCCATGCAATGGACTGAAAGGTTATGGCTTACTAGTTGAACTTCCAAGTCAAATTTCACTGAAGTAACAAACTACACAAGAACAACCATTGAATTTCTTACAACTATTCCAAGTCAAAATAGAACGGTATTTGTACAGCTATTCCAACAATTTTTTTCTCGAAGGTATCACAAAATATCCGACTTAGGAAATCAGAAATTCTGAACAGAATTGATATGCTCAGGGACATCATGAATAGAAAAAAAGAAGAAGAAGAGACTATATGTGCCCAAATTAGAATAACCTTCCAATGCCCTTGCACAAATTTCACAATATATGTTGAACATGAGACATCAAGTGCATTGGTTGGTTTTCTCACAAGAAAAAAATAGAAAAAAGAAAGAGATGTGCGTGCAAAGAGATAGCTCCTCCACTTATTATGTTTTGTGCAATTACAAAGCTTCCTCCAAATCTTAACGAAAAGTTATTTGACTTCCAACAGTAATCAGGACTCAAAAGTTATATCCAGTACATGACACCCTACTCTGCTTGATTGATCCTAGAAAAACTAATGCTAATTTTATTTTTAATTAAAAGGAAATCAGGAACCCAAACATAGCATCATTTGATTTTAACAACAAACTAATCTAAGATTCAAAATACATATATTTTCTAACAACAGATCAGTCAAAATAAAATCCACTTCTGACTCTCTGCATTAAGTTTCCTACCCAATAGACTTCATAAGCTTGATCCTAAGACTGACCAAAAATGAGCTCACAGATTTACAAGTAGTGAATAATACCTAGGCAGTTATCTTGATACCCTGGGCACCCTTGATTTTCTTATGATGCAAATACGTTCCCTAAAAGGATTTTTCCCAAACAAGAGAAGGCACTTTCATCAGTACGCCATTAGATAAATCACATATCAGATAAATTCAAAAAAAAACATGACAATCAATTCATTCTTAAGATTTTTTTATGCTCCATTGACCACAAGGTACAAAAGTACAAAAATAATTAGGGCATAAATGAGCCTGCAGACTTATGTCCCATGTTCGGAAAATTAAATAAGTAATGTGCATATCTTGATTGTGGGAAAAGCCTATTTTAACAAGGGAAATTATAATTTGAACACAAATCTAGAAGCCTCACAGCAAATTTCTGATCTTCTGTTTCTTTTGTTCAGAGAAAATTCAAAGTGACAAAAACCAAGTGTGTTATCAGCAATCTACGATTAGTGTAGCAGCTCAACAATTCCATGTCCATGAAAGCATCCATAAGCTTGAAATGATTTACATATATCACAAAAGACAGGGGTCCAAATAAACTAGGGTAGAGGTACTGTTAAAATAAGGGACCAAAAGAACAACTGACATCATAAACTCAACTTTCACTACAGCTACATAACTCTTCAGCTAGAACTCCCACCCACAAAGTAAACCTTTATTTTTTGTACGAAACATTTGGCGTTGAGGAAACAAATAACTCTAGTACAGTCTGTTACCTTGACAAGCCCAGACGAGAAGAAGGCTGACATATTCACCGTGCGATTGAATCTATCTTCATCTCCACTGCTCGTAGATTCTCCGATTCCTCTAGATTCGAAATCCTTCAAAAAAAAATTCTCATCTCTAAGACAAAGGTGAAGAATTATTAGGGAAATCGCCACATGCCATTGATAAGGAAACTGGAGAATTTTTGGGTGAAATTGAGAAGGGGAGAACTAGGGTTTATGATTTAATTTTTGAGTAGTGCTTTAGGCAAATAGCAGCACAAATTTTGGTTTGGGGAAAAACATTTTTACTTTTGTATAGAGTGTTTTTTTGGCCAATTAGATATTGGAGGGAGAGTTGAATATATGGGAGGTAATACATAATTTTGGTGAAAATTTTAAGATAATTATAAGGCAATACTTATCAAGTGTTGCTTTTAGAATTATAAAAATTGCACACTTCAAAAGTGTGATCATATGTGTAAATAAGTGTTGCAAATTATGTAATGATTTGGCAACACTTATAAAGTGTAGCCTATACCGTTAAACGGTACGCTTTATAAGTGTTGACAATGTTATCGTAGTCAAAAGGCTAAAACTAAGGCTATGCTTTAAAAGCGTTGCTAAAAATATTTTAGGCAACACTTTACAAGCGTTGTCCAGATTTAGTGTGGTCTTATGCCTAAAATGGTGTAGTGAGGCGAACTCTATAAGAGGAAGGAGATATTCCCAACTACCCTTGAAATCGATCACACAAGCTCTCAACATGTCATCTAAGGTCTGAATGATATGCTCTGTCTGACCATTCGTATGAAATGTTGTGCTAAGGTTAACTTGAGTACCAAGACCTTTTTAAAATGACTTCCAAAAATAAGAGGTAAACTAAGGGCCTATATCAGAAATGATAGACAAAGGAACCCCATGCAACCAGATTATCTCATTAACATAAAGTTTGGCGTAGTCCTCTGCTGAATTTGTAGTCTTAACCGCCAAAAAGCACGCAGACTTAGTAACTCTATCAACAATCACCCAATGGAGTCATGTTTTCTACGAGTACGAGGTTACATACCCTATAATGAAGTCCATGTTAATAACTTCCCACTTCCAAGTAGGAATGTTGATATTGAGTCATACCTCCTGGTTATTGACGTTCTACCTTTACTTCCTAGCAATTAGGGCACTTAGCCACAAAATCCGCTATATCCCTTTTCATACCATTCCACCAAAAGAATTCTCGCAGATCATGGTACATCTTAGTGTCGCCTGGATGAATAGAATATCCGGAGTTATGGACTTCTGCAAGAATCTGTTGTCTCAACACACCCACCTTAGGAATACATAGTCGACCCTGATAGTGAAGCACACCATCTCCCCCTTGGGAGAAGACCTCAACTCTCTGCTGATAGCCTAGACCCTTTAGTTGAAGAAATATCGGATCTAAGGTCTATCTTTAAGAAATGGCTAGCACCCTGAAGTTGGTCAAACAAGTCAGCTATCCTGGGGATGGGGTACTTATTCTTGATTGTGACCTTGTTCAACTGCCTATAGTCAACACACATTTTAAGAGATCCATCTTTATTCTTTACGAACAATACTGGTGCACTCCATGCGAAAATACTAGGTCTAATGAAGCCTTTATCAAGAAGGTCCTTCAACTGCTCCTTCAATTCCTTAAGCTCAATTGGAGCCATTCTGTAAGGAGGAATAGAAATAGGCTGGTTATCTGGAAGGAGATGAAATCCAAAGTTGATTTCCCTTTCGGAAGGAACTCTGAGAGATTTTCTGGAAACACTTTCGGGAACTCATTAAATAATGGAACTGACTCAAGAGTTGGGATTTTGGATCTTGAATCCTTAACCCGAACTAGATGATAGAGATACCCCTTAGAAATCATATATCTGGCCTTAAGGTATGAAATGAACCGACCCATAGGCGCTAAACTACTACACTTCTATTCTAAGATTAGTTCGTCTAGAAATTGAAAACGAATAATCCTAGTTCTACAATCGACTGAGGAGTACCAGGAATGTAACCAATCCATACCTAGAATGACATCAAAGTCTACCATTTCTAACTCTTCAAGATCTATTGAGGTGACTTTCTGAGAGACTATGACAGGGCAATTTCTGTATACCCACCAAGCTATAAGTAGGTCACCGACTGGAGTAGAGACTGAGAAGAGTTCTGACAGAGTTTCTGGACTAACATTGAAGTTGACTACTATATAAGGAGTTACAAAGGAAAGAGTAGCCCTTGGATCTAACAATGCATAAACATCTAAGTCAATGACTTGTAACGTACCAGTGACTACATCATGAGAATCTTCCCGATCCTGGCTAGCCTGTAGAGCATACAACCTGTTTTGGCGCTGACCTCCGACTGTACCAGATGAGTTACCCTGCTAAGTCGGGTGACCGGCTAGTGTTGTTGAAGTTGAGGATTGAACTCTACCATTATTTCCTCATTGACCCTGTTTAAAAGGACAATCTTTCAACATGTGACCAGACTGACCACACCCAAAGCATCCTTCCTTTCCTGCACGACACTCGCCCAGATGGTTCTTACCACACTAAGAGACTAATATCCTAGCTTCTGATCATTTCAGAACTTGGAGGATGGAATACTAACTAATGAAGGGCTGGAGGGATTTCACATATCAGGACACTTCATCCAATTCTATGTATCAATGATCACTAGTCAGTATAATAACCCAACTAAATGATTTGGGGTGGAATGCCACAGGGAGTGGTATGTGTTTAAGATTCAAGTGTAAAGTACGAATATGTTCAAGTCAATCATAGGAATAGACATTATCGAAGAAAAACATAATTCAAATCAAGGGGTGACAGGAATGTCAAATAACAGGGGGTTTTGGTTTTAACTATCAGCTACAACAACAATAAATAACACGAAGTAACAAATATTGAGATGGGTTCTTAGGATGTGATTTGATTATAGGCTAATATAGACAAATGGGTAATTGCAACTACTAGTAAATACTTGTAAATCAGTGAATAAGCTAGACTTTAGTGGGGAAAAACTCTCTCTCGAATAATTTACCCCGAATCAACTTGGTTTCTCTCGAATACCAACAAGTAGGCAAATAAGAACAGCCTACGCTTTAGTCCATTCACTCTCTCGAGATGAATATGTGGAAAAGGGTGTAGGATTCACTCTCTCGAGCTGAACCCATGACAACCCAATACCCACAGACGATCAATTTAATAATTTTGGTTTCCAAACCTCTCTCTCGAGCAAGCCAAAAATACGAAGGTAGAATTGCATTTGCAACTACAACCCTTTAAATTAAACCACAATTACTGATTGAAATCACTTCTAAACAACATTTAAACTATCAATTAGCAATACCCATAAGCTGAATCAGCCCATAATCACAAAATCACACCCCAATAATTAGGGTTTTAGCTAGACATCATAAAAAAATAAAAATCGTTACCAAATTGTGTTTCCATCAATTGGGTAAGATTAATTTCGTCTTTACAAAGGTCAAAATTGAAGAATCTCAAAGACCCACTTCCACTATCTCAAAAATGAAAAACTTCAATTCTTCAAAGCTAAGGAAAACTTAGTCTTAAAACAATCTTGAATGTTCAGAATAAAATTTGATTGATGAAAAGATTGTAAACAAAATGTTTGAAAAAGTATTTATAGTCGCCAAAAATATGCTGCGAAGGACCATTCAGCGCAGTAGGTCTGTATCGCCGGTCAACTCGGTGATACGCCCTTTGGTCAGTTCCATCACCTTTTTGCTTTTGCCTTCAGCATCCTCAAGTTCTGTAACTTTGGGCGATCCAACACTGCATCGCGGAACCACTTGGCAACACGTTGATTGCTCCTTTGTATCGCCAACTTGATTTTCTCCTTCAAGGCTTGGCACACTGGAACTTTAGACGGTCAAGAGGCCATTAGATGACTCACCCAATGGGTTAGGCGATCAACAGGCCTTTTTCTCTTCGTTCCTTTAGCTGCCTTGTTTCTTTTTTTCCATTAGTGTCCATGCTTTGTTTCTCAATCCAAATACCTGGAAATCAAGGATTTTACATCAGTTATTGGCACAAAATAAGCATTTGAGGACACTAAATCTATCCAAATAAAGCCCTAAATGAGTCCAAATTATGGACCGATCAACACCCCCAACTTAAACCTTTACGTATCCTTAAATAAAACTCAAGTTTAGCAGTTCAAAAAGGATGTTTCAAACAGTGCTACACAAGACTCAATCATGAATGCACACAAAAAGACTCAACTTACTCATGCAAGGATCAATTGTGCACTTCTAACAACCACGTAGTCAACCGGCTTGAATTTAGCTGTCATCTTCTTCCCCTGTGGTATCAAGGAACTTTAAGCTAACCCAACTCCAAATGTACGGGCCATTGTGTTTGCTGAAACGCTGGAATTTATGTGACCTCCGGCAACTCATAATATTTGGATACCTATCAATGACCCCATCAGTGGACAACCACTTTTCCTCTATAACTTTCCTCAACCCCTCAGTCTTCAGTTTGTTCATAGACCGAAGAGGACCTTGTACTAGTACTACTAGGACCACTGTCTGTGTTGTAGTAGGAGGAGAAGTAGTGGTGGCCTAGAGAGTCCTGATCCTAGATGGATCATTCATCCTCTTGCAGCGCAGCTCCACTCTCTGGGCTGCTAGTTACTAATCCTCCTCAGGCTTAGCAGTTGCAGCCTGATGCTCCTAGTGCTCACCATCACTCTCAGAAGTGGTGAGGTGAGTGGCGTAGATACCGTCACTGTCGAAACGGGGCCTCTGGTGATGCAGGTGCCTTTCCTTTTCCTTTTCACTTCCCACCTGTTGTGGGAAGTTTGGTAGCCTTATCTTTAGCCTTGGATGCAGCGGCATCCTCGTTGCTGGGAGGCATGTCTCTACCTGTGACTTTAGTTCTAGCCATATCTGCAAAACATCAAGGAAATGTAGAAATAGATCAAGAAGATGTGCAGAAAAATTGAGACTCACCGAACCAATCACCGAATCACTTTGGCGAGCTAGATTGAGCTTGCACAAAGGATTGGCTCAAAAATTTCCAGAAAAATTGGCATGTCGGCGATGGGAAGTGCCTTTCGTTGAATCGTTGACAGCATTTAGTGAGTAAGGACTAGCCCGCCAAAAGTTACAGTGCATTTTTAGGGGTTAGAGGTGCAGAAAAGGCGATCAAGGAAGACCTTCCGCGAGTTGCCGAGTGAACTCGGCGAACTCAAGTTTCCTGCCGAAAGTTACAGAACCCAAATCAAGATTACGCATGAAATTAAAAGTGATCAGGGGAACTTTGGTGAACCGTCGAGTGATTCGACGAGCTCGACCCAGCTCGCCAAATTTTAGCGACCCTAAAAATAGATAGGTGAAACTAGAGCCTAACGTATGAATTTTTAAAGTAAGCATAAATTGGAAGTAGTCAGTTTTGGAAAAAAAAGTTCTGAATCTGGAAATTGGCTAAGTTCAAAACCTGGAAATTTGGTTAAGTGTGGGAAATCAATGAGTTTTTGGCCAACTTTGAGCAGCCAGAACTCCTAGCTCAGGATGATCCAGGAGTAGTTCTAGTTATGTTTGGAAAGCCCTTGGAACGATCTTTCCAATGCCACCGAGTTTGCTCGATTCCGAGTTCGTACGAGTGAGTTATGCCCTTTGAAAGTTGGGCAGTTGGCAAGGAGTCCGTCCGGAAATTTAAGGGCATTTTGGTCATTTCACAAATCTTTTCTTTTGAGGTTATATTATTGTGTTAGGCTGATTGTGGATCATTTTTGTTCCATTTTAAAAGAGTAAGAGTTAGGGTTCTTGAGTGAAGAAGAGAAGAAGAGAGGAAGAAGAAGAAGAAGAAGTTGGAGCTAGGGTTGAAGATTTTGAATTATTTCTTCTTCAATTTTTCGTGGGCTTTCAACTTAGAGGTATGGTGACCCTTGATCCTTGATCAATATTTCTTTCAAGGAGTCCAATCAAAAGGGTTTCAAAGAACAAAATCTCAAATTCTAATCTAAGCATAGGTTCATTGGCAAAACATTTTCTAAGCCATTATATTGATGAATTAATATTTTTAAGATGATTTCGTATGGAATTCCTTGAAGAACCCATGTTTTCCCTAAATTCCTAAATTTGCTTATGAAGTGGGTCTTTTGCTTATGATTCAAAGTTTATGAAATTGTGTTTGGATTGGATTGTATTAGTGACTCTTATGATTTTCTACATCTATCTATGATGAATTGATGATGTATGGATGAATTGAAAGTTGTGGCCTTATGGGCAAGTTATGGATGAATTCTCTTGTGGTAAGTAAAATGGTTGGGACTTGAGTGTTGTTGATTATGGCTTTGGAGAATGGTAAGTTGGTTTAATCTCTTATTATGGATAAATTTGTTCTTGCTTAGTTTGATCCACTTATGGTGGAGGTGTATAATTATGGAATGTATTATGAACATGGACTTGAATGCATTATCTATTGAATTAAAGTGTTATCAAGTTATGAAATGTTATTGTACTATGTGAAGGTATTCTTATAGTTATAAGGTGATCTTGTACAAAGTGTTATTGTATTGTATATTATATATATAAATGAGGCTATATGTAAAGTCCTATATGAAGCTATATGTAAAGTTTTATGTGAAGCTTTATGTGTGAAGGTATGATGTGAATGAGTTTATGTGATCTTGTGATGATCCTATGTAAAGTGGATAGCATTGTCATTTAAAGTATGATTTTTCTCATGATGTATATATGTAATGATGTTGGATTATGAAGTATCCTTAGATGATAATGTTGTGACTTGGTTGGTAGACTAAAGTGTCTCTCCTTGTTACTTAAAGTCTTGAATGCATGAATGTGGGAAGTGGGCTAGAACTAAGAAATGGTGCCCTTTCTATAAATGCTAAAAAAGGAATTCTAGGCCAAGACTTGAATCGGCAAAACTAAGAAATGGTGCCATTTCATAAGTCTAGCTTTCCTAAGTAAATGTATAACCTTGAAGGATGGGCCTTAGGGCGAAGTTCCCTTCTTGAGTGAAATGATAGACTTAGAGATGGATGGAGCCGGAACGACATGAAAATCCTTATCTAAGAAAGTCAAATGAGCTATCCTTATGAACCTTGATTGGCCATGACTTAGAGATGGGGCCTTTCTTGGGAAGAGGTACTATGAGTTGGTAGAACTAGAAAATGAACCCTCTCTAAGCACATATGTGATTGAATACTCTATGGGAAACAAGGCTAGCACCGAGTGGATGTGGTTAGGAAGGTGGCCTAGTTAAGTATGAGATTAGGCACAATGAACTTCCTTGGACATCCCCTAAACCATGTGCCTACATGGGTTGCTTACTAGTTCTACCTTTGGCAAGTAGAACATCCTCTACGGAGTAGGATAGACTCCGGATTCCATGCCTAGCTAGTATGGTCTATGTCGGTTATGCCTATTCCCATCATGTGGGATATGCACTCTAGTTATTGGATAGGTTCTACAACGTGTAGGTAGTAATATGGGATGCTATCTACACATGGCACGAGTAGGCTTTGAAAATACTAAAGTGAATTCCCTAAGTCTAACGACTATTATGTGAAAGTCCCCTTATGTGCTTGAATGTCTCCTAAATGGTTTCTTAAAGAATGTTGGTCTATTGATGTTATGTTATAAAGGAAATGTCCTTATCTAAGGTAATCTTGAGGAACACTTAAGTGTGCTTGAAGAGGTTGTATGGGCGGTCACTTCTTGTCTCACTCAAGTGTGTCTTAAGGTTATATTAGGTAGAGGTCTTACGGTAATGAAATGGTGTGTGTTCTTTTAAAGTTAAGCATGGGTTGTATATGAATATATGTTGAGTATGTATATTGTTGGCTATGGTTTTATATGTTAACATTGACTTGTATTATGTCTCTTATACTTGTGAAGTGAAGGTTTTATCAAAATAATATGAAAGCATTTATTCCTTGTAAATGTCCGTTTTGGCATGTTTTTGCATGGTCATCATATTTAGTACTTAATTGTGCTAATTCCATATTTCTCTATTTTCTACAAATGTAGGTTCTGGCAAGTGAGCGGGTTTTGTAGTAACTTGGGATTTGAAGTTCTTCCTAGATTTTGTGGTATGTCCTCATATGTCGAGGGCAAGACTTTTCTATTCTAGTTTTATGATAAGATTCTTGTAATAGACTTAATAGACTTCTTTTGATTGTATAGGGCCGTGTCCCTAGTATGTTTTCACGTTTATGTCTAAGATGGCTAAGAGACTTAGTATTCCGCTTGTGTACTTTTGAATGATGTTTTTAAAAGTGACCTTTGAGTCTTATGGGATTTTATTTAAAGAGTTTTTAATTCTGCACTATTTTACATATCTAATGTGATGAATGCTAAGGGCTTGTATGAGACCTCCGAGAGGTTGAATACGCATGTTACGACTTGGGGATGCTCTCGGGTCGTGACAAACTTGGTATCAGAGCATAAGGTTTTGGGAAATGGTTCTTAGGTTCAAAGTCTCAAAAGCCACGTCTAGTGGAGTCTTGTTCATCGGTGTGAGTCGCGACACATCTATGAGCGAGAGGCTATAGGACGGTAGAAGTTACACTTCTTTCAATATTCTTGAAGTCGTGCCTTAGAGTTTGGTTTATAAGTGTCCTTTTCCTAATCCTTCTCTTGTGTTTATAGGAAATGAATACGAGGGCGAATCGAAGGAGAGAGGAAGATGAGTTAGGTGATGAGGGAGTTCGTCCTCAAGTTGTGCAAAATGGTCAAGGTGTGCAATGCAATCAAGTTCCTATAGGTGAGCAAGAGAATGAGGTTCCGGTGGTTCCCCCGGCCATGACTAATGAAGAGATTAGAGCGGCTTTTGTGACCCTAGACCAAGCCATGACGGCTCAAGTAAATAGAGATATGGGGCCTAGGGTGAATGCTTATGAGAGTACGGTAGCCTCAAGGTTGAGAGACTTTGTGAGGATGAATCCTCCTATCTTTTTGGGCTCTAGAATTGGAGAAGATCCCCAAGGATTCTTGGATGAGATTTACAAAATTGTGGATGCTATGGGAGTATCTTCTAGAGAGAAAGCGGAATTGGCTTCATACCAATTGAAGGAGGTGGCCCAAATTTGGTACACTCAATGGAAGGCAAATAGGCCGGAGGAAGCGGGTCCTATAGAATGGGAGGAGTTTAAGGAAGCATTCTTGGGTAAGTACTTTCCCCTAGAGAAGAGGGAGTGCAAAATTGAGGAGTTCATTAATCTTAGGCAAGGTAATATGAGTGTGGAGGAGTATGCTTTGAAGTTCTCTATGTTGTCTAGGTATGCTCCATCTTTGGTGTCTAACTCTAGAGAGGAGATGAGTAGGTTTGTTACTGGTGTATCCGACTTGGTGAAAGAAGAGTGTCGTACGGCAATGCTCCATGGTGACATGAATATCTCTAGGCTTGTTGTGTATGTTCAATCTATTGAGGAGTCCAAACTTAAGAGGATGAATAGGGATGTGAAGAGGGGTAGATCCGATGAGCAAGGTCAACCTAGGTTCAAGAAGAGGGTACCAAACCTAGATTTTCAAGTGCTCCCAAGGTTAACCAAGAGAAAGGTGGTGGATCTCAATTTGTTAAGCCTACTTGTCCCACTTGTGGAAAGAAGCATTTTGGGAAATGTCTAGCCGGTACTAATGGGTGCTATGGTTGTGGAAAGAATGATCACAAGGTGAGAGATTGTTCTAATATTGTGGCTAAAGGAAGGAATGCTAGACAAGCTCCTTATAGTGGTCCTAGTGTTAATGGTCAAGCAAGGAATCGTTTCTATGCTCTCCAAGCTAACAAGGAAGCAAATCTGGATAAAGGTGCCGGTAAGTCATAATGTCTAGTTTTGTATTGGAATACTTTTGTGTTAGTTTAGATGGGTTTCTCCTAAGTGGGGGATGGTATGTTGAATGATGAGTTGAGGTGAGTTTAGAAATTCTTGTCTCTTTCTTCTATTCCTAATCAAGCTTGAGTCATAGAATTGTAGAAGCATGATGCATGGTTTTTGGAGTCTTGTTTGAAAAATGAGTTTCTATATTTCTCCTTATAATGATGCATGCTTTAAGTTGAATTCTTGTTAAATGAGAAAATGAGTTTTGATAATGATGTCTCTCATGTTTATATGCATATAAGATGAGTTGCTAAAATATTTCATGAGTTGACTAGTTGAGCATGCTTAAGTGTTTTCTTGATGTGGCATGATTGTGTTTTAATGAGATAATTGCATATTGTGTTCTTTGATGTTGTTATGAGCATGAGGTGCTATGGAGAAGGAAGTTCCTCCAACTAAATGAGGAATGGAAAAGGTTTGAGGCATGTTGAGTTGTAGGTGTGATTCCTATTTCCATAAATATGAATGAAGTTGTGTTGTAATGACTTGTTATGTGGAGTTGATGTTTCCTCCTAGATTAGTGTTTTTTTTTTATATTGATATTGTATGATTGTTTTGGGCTGCTAGTTTTGAGTCATTACCCTTAATGTTTTAAAGTGTCATTCGAGGACGAATGTTTCCAAGTGGGGGATAATGTAGCCACCCTAAAAATAGATAGGTGAAACTAGAGCCTAACGTATGAATTTTTAAAGTTTAAGCATAAATTGGAAGTAGTCACTTTTGGAAAAAAAAAGTTCTGAATCTGGAAATTGGCTAAGTTCAAAACCTGGAAATTTGGTTAAGTGTGGGAAATCAGTGAGTTTTTGGCCAACTTTGAGCAGTCATAACTCCTAGCTCAGGATGACCCAGAAGTAGTTCCAGTTATGTTTGGAAAGCCCTCGGAACGTTCTTTCCAACGCTACCGAGTTTGCTCGATTCCGAGTTCGTATGAGTGAGTTATGCCCTTTGAAAGTTGGGCAGTTGGCAAGGAGTCCGTCCGGAAATTTAAGGGCATTTTGGTCATTTCACAAATCTTTTCTTTTGAGGTTATATTATTGTGTTAGGCTGATTGTGGATCATTTTTGTTTCATTTTAAAAGAGTAAGAGTTAGGGTTCTTGAGTGAAGAAGAGAAGAAGAGAGGAAAAAGAAGAAGAAGAAGTTGGAGCTAGGGTTGAAGATTTTGAGTTCTTTCTTCTTCAATTTTTCGTGGGCTTTCACTTTAGAGGTATGGTGACCCTTGATCCTTGATCAATATTTCTTTCAAGGAGTCCAATCAAAAGGGTTTCAAAGAACAAAATCTCAAATTCTAATCTAAGCATGGGTTCATTGGCAAAACGTTTTCTAAGTCATTATATTGATGAATTAATATTTTTAAGATGATTTCGTATGGAATTCCTTGAAGAACCCATGTTTTCCCAAAATTCCTAAATTTGCTTATGAAGTGGGTCTTTTGCTTATGATTCAAAGTTTATGAAATTGTGTTTTGATTGGATTGTATTAGTGACTCTTATTATTTTCTACATCTATCTATGATGAATTGATGATGTATGGATGAATTGAAAGTTGTGGCCTTATGGGCAAGTTATGGATGAATTCTCTTCTGGTAAGTAAAATGGTTGGGACTTGAGTGTTGTTGATTATGGCTTTGGAGGATGGTAAGTTGGCTTAATCTCTTAGTATGGATAAATTGTTCTTGCTTAGTTTGATCCACTTATGGTGGAGGTGTTTAATTATGGAATGTATTATGAACATGGACTTGAATGCATTATCTATTGAATTAAAGTGTTATCAAGTTATGAAATGTTATTGTACTATGTGAAGGTATTCTTATAGTTATAAGGTGATCTTGTACAAAGTGTTATTGTATTGTATATTATATATATAAATGAGGCTATATGTAAAGTCCTATATGAAGCTATATGTAAAGTTTTATGTGAAGCTTTATGTGTGAAGGTATGATGTGAATGAGTTTATGTGATCTTGTGATGATCCTATGTAAAGTGGATAGCATTGTGATTTAAAGTATGATTTTTCTCATGATGTATATATGAAATGATGTTGGATTATGAAGTATCCTTAGATGATAATGTTGTGACTTGGTTGGTAGACTAAAGTGTCTCTCCTTGTTACTTAAAGTCTTGAATGCATGAATGTGGGAAGTGGGCTAGAACTAAGAAATGGTGCCCTTTCTATAAATGCTAAAAGAGGAATTCTAGGCCAAGACTTGAATGGGCAAAACTAAGAAATGGTGCCCTTTCATAAGTCTAGCTTTCCTAAGTAAATGTATAACCTTGAAGGATGGGCCTTAGGGCGAACTTCCCTTCTTGAGTGAAATGATAGACTTAGAGATGGATGGAGCCGGAACGGCATGAAAATCCTTATCTAAGAAAGTCAAATGAGCTATCCTTATGAACCTTGATTGGCCATGACTTAAAGATGGGGCCTTTCTTGGGAAGAGGTACTATGAGTTGGTTGAACCAGAAAAGGAACCCTCTCTAAGTACATATGTGATTGAATACTCTATGGGAAACAAGGCTAGCACCGAGTGGATGTGGTTAGGAAGGTGGCATAGTTAAGTATGAGATTAGGCACAATGAATTTCCTTGGACATCCCCTAAACCATGTGCCTACATGGGTTGCTTACTAGTTCTACCTTTGGCAAGTAGAACAACCTCTACGGAGTAGGATAGACTCCGGATTCCATGCCTAGCTACTATGGTCTATGTCGGTTATGCCTATTCCCATCATGTGGGATATGCACTCTAGTTATTGGATAGGTTCTACAACGTGTAGGTAGTAGTATGGGATGCTATCTACACATGGCACGAGTAGGCTTTGAAAATACTAAAGTGAATTCCCTAAGTCTAACGACTATTATGTGAAAGTCCCATTATGTGCTTGAATGTCTCCTAAATGGTTTCTTAAAGAATGTTGGTCTATTGATGTTATGTTATAAAGGAAATGTCTTTATCTAAGGTAATCTTGAGGAACACTTAAGTATGCTTGAAGAGGTTGTATGGGCGGTCACTTCTTGTCTCACTCAAGTGTGTCTTCAGGTTATATTAGGTAGAGGTCCTACGGTAATGAAATGGTGTGTGTTCTTTTAAAGTTAAGCATGGGTTGTATATGAATATATGTTGAGTATGTATATTGTTGGCTATGGTTTTATATGTGAACATTGACTTGTATTATGTCTCTTATACTTGTGAAGTGAAGGTTTTATCAAAATAATATGAAAGCATTTATTCCTTGTAAATGTCCGTTTTGGCATGTTTTTGCATGGTCATCATACTTAGTACTTAATTGTGCTAATTCCATATTTCTCTATTTTCTACAAGTGTAGGTTCCAGCAAGTGAGCGGGTTTTGTAGTAACTTGGGATTTGAAGTTCTTCCTAGATATTGTGGTATGTCCTCATATGTCGAGGGCAAGACTTTTATGTTCTAGTTTTATGATAAGATTCTTGTAATAGACTTAATAGACTTCTTTTGATTGTAAAGGGCCGTGTCCCTAGTATGTTTTCACGTTTATGTCTAAGATGGCTAAGAGACTTAGTATTCCGCTTGTGTACTTTTGAATGATGTTTTTAAAAGTGACCTTTGAGTCTTATGGGATTTTATTTAAAGAGTTTTTAATTCCGCACTATTTTACATATCTAATGTGATGAATGCTAAGGGCTTGTATGAGACCTCCGAGAGGTTGAATACGCATGTTACGACTTGGGGATGCTCTCGGGTCGTGACACAAATGACCCAACGTGCCTACTTTCAACCCCAACTTCCAAATTCAACCCCGCAACCTCCGAAAACAAAATCAAAACATGCACTTTTTAAACTAAACTAAGACCCATTACACCCATGCCCTCGGGATACTCAGAGTTCTCTCGGTTTGGCCAAATTTTTCTATTTGACGACTTTTTACCTTAGGAATGATGTCAACCGCTCCATCATTGGGCAAATTACGTCTTTTGGCTCAAATGCGGGTTACTTAGAATTCACCTGACTAGACCCAACAACATGCAATCACAACCACACAATTTTAATCATTTTTAAGCACAAAAAAATCGAGAAAACAATGATCTAGGCAATATATTAAAATTAAAACAAGCACACACATATACAATTACGATCAGAGAGGCCCAACACACATCACTAAGATAAAAATCAGTTGCAAAAGAGTAAAAATCGCTAAATATAAACTCGTGGTTCGGAAAACCAACCTTATAAGCCGAATAAACAATTTGTAAAGATAGGCGACAACAATATCCAACTCCGAACACAAAGTTGACGACTAAAATACAATAAAAATACAAAAATATAGAATACTAAAGTGCGGGTGTGATTTTGGAAAGTTGAAAAGTGAGGGAAAGTGAAAGAGTTTTAACTTTTGAACATTAGTCCTTAAAAACTGTCCAGTTCTTGCCCATTTGGTGACATAAGTTTTGCTCGCCGACTCACTCGGCTACACACCAAATGGGTACTCACCTCGCCGAGCTTTACAGGACCTCCAGTTATTGAAAGGGTCCAAACAGGGGACAATGTTGAGATTGCCGACCTGGTCGGCGATTCGTCAATCAGCTCCTGGGCTTGCTGAGTTTTACAGATTCCAATTTAAAAATGTCTTGAGTCCAATGGTGGTCCAAGTCGGGCTCTCCGACCTTTTCGGCGAGTCACCGATTGGACTTTTGCTCGCCAATCTTCTCTTTTAAAACACATTCTATACTTGAACGTGCAAAATCAACACACGATTATTTCTAAAATAAAAATAAAGTGATGAACATTTGGGTTGTCTCCCAAGAAAAGACTTAGTTAACTTTGTGGCACGACTTACCCACTTAATATTGATTTGTGGTTTAGAGACTAGACAACACATGATCCATTAGGGTCTCCAGTAGCTGAACTGATATGGAATGGCAAACAACCACTGATTCATCAGTGAGACATTTTCGTTTATCTCATTCTACACTTTGTCGTGTTCTTCGACTTTGTGAAGAATGAGTGAGAGTATCTCTTATATTTTCCACCCTCGTACAACTTGGGATTTATAAGCTCGTGAGGAGGAATGTACCAGTCTTTCTTTTTGTCCGATGCTTCCAATTCCATGATCTTTTTGGCCACTAGATCCAGCTCAGTCTCCTTATTGGTCTTGGCCATGTGATCAAGGATTTGGGCTGCTATTGCATAGGGTAGTCATGTGAGACCCCCCAGAGACATTTGGTCAGTCACTCCTCTATTTTTCGGACCAAGTCATCTATAAAGGTAGTCCAGTAGCATGTTATCTGGCATTCCATGAGCTGGGCACTGCAGCACAACTCATGGATTGAATCACCCTCTATTTGCCTGAAACTTAGGATGATATCCCTAAGAATTATCATTCGCATAGGAAAGTGGTCCATTTGGTTACCGTTGCTACAAGACATTCTCTTTTATTCTGCTTATAGGTAAGTAGATTCAATTATGATTAACAAGAACAAAATTCAACTTATATAAAGAATCTTAACCAATACCACTCCCCGGTAGCGCCACCATTTTGATTTCACATATCAGGACACTTCATTCAATTCAAAGTGTCAACGATCACTAGTTAGTATAATAATCCAACTAAATGAGTTGGGGTCAAATCACACATGGAGTGGTACGTGTTTAAGATTCAAAAGTAAAGTATGAATATATTCAAGTTAATCATAGGAATAGACATTATCGAAGAAAAAACATAATTCAAATCAAGGGGTGACACGAATGTCAAAAACAGGGGTTTTTGGTTTTAACTATCAGCTACAACAATAACAAATAGCACGAAGTAACAAATAATGAGATAGGTTCTTGGGATGTGATTCGATTATAGGCTAATATAGACAACTGGGCAATTGCAACTGATAGTAAATAGCTATAAATCAGTGAATAAGCTAGACTTTAGTGGGGATAAACTTTCTCTCGAACAATTTACCCCGAATAGAATTAGTTTCTCTCGAACACCAACAAGCAGGGAAATAAGAACAGACAACGGTTTAGTCAATTCACTCTCTCGAGCTAAATGTGTGCAAAAGGGTTTAGGATTCATTCTCTCGAGTTGAACCCATCACAACCCAATACCCACAGACCATCAATTCAATAATCATGGTTTTAAAACCTCTCTCTCAAGCAAGCCAAAAACGCGAAGGTAGAATTGCATTTGCAACTACAACCCTTTAAATTAAACCACAATTACTAATTAAATCACTTTTAAAAAACATTTAAACTATCAATTAGCAATACCCATAGGCTAAATCATCCCATAATCATATAATCACACCCCAAGAATTGGCGTTTTATCTAGACATCATAAAAAGATAAAAATCATTACCAAATTGTGTTTCCATCAACTGGGTAAGATGAATTTCGTCTTTACAAAGGTCCAAATTGAAGAATCTCAAAGACCCACTTCTAATTTCTCAAAAATGGAAAACTTCAATTCTTGAATGCTAAGGAAAACATAGTCTCAAAACTCTCCTGAATGTTCAAAAAAAAATTTGGTTGATGAAAAGATTGTAAACATAAAGTTTGAAAAAGTATTTGTAGTCACCAAAAATATGTTGCAAAGGATTATTCGACGTAGTAAGTTGGGATCGCCGATCAGCTCAGCAATCCGCCCTCTGGTCAGTTCCATCACCTTTTTTCTTTGGCCTTCAACATCCTCAAGTTCTGTAAATTTGGGCGATCCAACACTTCATCGCGAAACCACTCGGCGACACACCCATTGCTCATTTCTATCTCCAACTTGATTTTCTCCTTCAAGGCTTGGCACACTGAAACTTTAGGCGGTCAAGAGGCCATTAGGTGACTCGCCCATTGGGTTAGGTGATCAACAAACCTTCTTTTCTTCATTCCTTTAGCTACCTTGCTCCTTTTGCCCATTAGTTTCCATGCTTTGTTCCTCAATCCAAATACGTGGAAATCAAAGATTTTACATCAGTTATTGGCATAAAATAAGCATTTGAGGACACTAAATCTATCCAAATAAAGTCCTAAATGAGTCCACGATACTCATCATGGAGCTGAAGACTTTTGCTAGAATTGCGAGCGATTTCCACCACTCGATTTCTGTTGAGAATAGTCATATTTACCTATCCTAGCCTTCTTATTCTCCTTGGCATGTTCCCTAAGATTATCACCCTCAACCTGGTGAGCATAAGTCATGAGCCTAGAGATGTTCATATCTTCAAGCATCATAACATTCCTACACTCTATTTTCACTAGATCGGATACCCCGTATATGAACTTGTTCATTTGAGCCCTGGAATCAGCAACCATGTGAGGAGCATACTTGGAGATTTGGGTGAACTTGAGTCCATACTCTTGGACTGTCATAAAATCCTGCCTCAAATTCATAAACTGTTGAGCTTTTGCCTCCCTCAACTCTCTTTGGAAGAAGTTGTCTAGAAAGGTCTCACTAAAGCATTCCCAAGTGATAGGAGCTGCATATGTACCCCTTTTCTCTTACAAGTGAGTATACCAGATATGAGCTACATCCTTAAGTTGGTAAGATGCCAACTCAACCCGATCATTCCAGTTACCTTCATCACTTCAAAGATCTTCTTGACCTCATGAATGATGTTTTTGGGATCCTCACCAATATGCGATCCTAAGAACTCAGGTGGATTAATCCTAACAAAATCTTGAACTCTAGTTGTAGCTTACCCAACTTTAGCATTTGCCAGAACTGGAACTGTTGGTTGTTCTGGTTGGTCACACTCCGAGCGAACAACTGGATAACGTTTTGAAATTCAGCATTCAAAACTTCTTGATTTGGGACTTGAGGAGATGCGTTTGCATTCCTGGCATTCGCATTCCTTGCATAAGCTCTATGAGGAGGCATGATCTAAAAGCGCATAACGAAGGATTAACACAAGGAATTAGATCATACCTTACGCACGAGAAGAGTAACAAAGAAATTGAAGTTTTCATAAAACACTGTGCAATGTCCTTCTGATTAGATGTGGTGAAATTCACACCCATGAAAAGGACTCTACTTAGTGAGGCTTTTCAGACATTCTAGGACACTTAAACCTAATGCTCTTATACCAAGTTTGTCACGCTCCGAGGCTAATCCCTGGATGCAGACACGGGACCTGGGATCACGAACGACCCCAAGCTAACCCTATTGGTATATCATAAGCATACTAAAGCAAATTCAATCAATAAATACTGTGCGGAAGCTAAATCATATAGATATTCTGAAATGATAGGGAATACCCATATACTAAATCTGATTATATGAAAATTGAGAGTTTGAATACAAATGAAAAGTCAAACTCTGACACTATAGTTAAATCTATGTCTGAATAAGCGTCTCAACTGATTAGAAGTGCTGGGACATTCCCCAGCTAAATTTAGCAAAAACTGAAACAAAGACTATAATACAAAGATAACATGTCAACTATCCTCGAAGAATGAGGACTCACCACTGATGTTGCTGAACTGAAGATAGGAAACGGTCTATCCATGATCTGACTGCTGAGGACCTGAACCTACATCATAAGAAGATGTAGGGCAGAGTATGTGTCAGTACTTGAAAGGTACTGAGCATGCAAGATAGAATAAAGCTGAACAATAACATAACTGAACAAGCAATAAAGCAATGATGTAATTTGAACATGCTAAGGATACTGAAAATACTAAATATGACTAAACTGAATGCAATGACCAAGTTTATAACATGCTGAGACTGAATACTGAACTATATGGATAACATGGTCAATGCAATATGATCTAACTGAACTGTGGGAGCTACTAATAACCGACATAAAACAACATGAGCTAAATGTAAAGTCTGATGTACACGCCTTATCGAGAGGACTCAATGTACCCTGCTAGAGGTATAGAGGCATGCTGGCGTGATCACTAAAATGATGCTCACAGAGGGGACTTACAACCTACAGGGCACGTAGTTCTGGGACTTAAGGGTGGCTTACCCTAGTCCACTTGGTATTAAGCTTCTCCCAATTAATTAACTAATTAACAAGTTATGACTAAAGTTCTGTAATATTGGATAGCTCAAAATACTTATATGTTAACTGAAACTGCAACATTAATATGCTGATAATGAAACATTTAAATCTGAGGCATGTGTAATTGAAGTATCTGACCTAGCATGTGTAATTCATGAACTAAAAGAACTACATAACTAGGGTTCTAAATTTAAGAAGGTATCTACGCAAAATCATACTAAAATCATGATAATTTGATTAGGAACATTAAACCAAGTAATTCATAATGATCTACTGAAATTCTAGAAACCACAAGTGTAGATAATATTAAAGGAGTCAAGAATCTGACTGAATTCTAGGGACCTAATGGGCGAAAGGAACCCACTAGTGAAATCCCACATACCTGGCGAAGAATTCCACGGAGAAATCTTTTGATTTCGAGATGAAACTGATGAAGACTCACTGCATTCTTGGACCAGGGTTGGTCAACTTCTCCTCCTCTATTTCGCTCTAAGTTTGATGATTTTTTGTTGAATAGTTCATTAGGCTAAGTTCTAATTAGTTACTAGACTAAAACTAACCAAAACTACGTAGTTTAGTAGTCCAACGCATAAGGAAAAGACCAAAAGATCTATGACTTAACTGATGTCGGGGTCACCGATAGATGGGACCAATAGACCATTGATGGACCGATGGTTTGTAGTGGTCAACCGTCAATCGATGACTGAGGGATGGAATTTGGGGGTCTGATCCACGGAGCAGGACAACGGTCCGTGGCCTGGCCTACTATCCGTAGGTCCGATCGTGGGTCGATACTTGGCCAAATGTTTTTTGAGTTTGTGAGGGAGGGTCGCAGGTGGTGCACCACGGACTTGGAGGACGGATAGTGGTTCCTCCTACTATCTGTGGATGGTGCCTGTGGGTGCAACTTGCACCATCTGAAATCTGCATTTGGTCTGTTCTAGCATACGGGGTGTTACAGAAGTAATAATCCTCCCCTCAGGAGCTAGCTTTTGGTGTTGAAGTGCCATATGTTTACATGGTATCAGATTCATGTCCATTTGGACTCTTGATACACTCTCTAATTGGGATTAGGCTTGGGCTTTGGTGTTTTGGCAGGTGTTAGAGTTCCACATTGGTTGGGGAATTAACTAAACGTCTACTTATTTGGACTTGAAGTGTCACATCCTTAAATAAGCAAAACTCAATAATTGATTAAACACACTTATAAAGTTCATTAATTTGAAAAATATATATTATTTATTCTTTTTGATTTTTTAATGAGAATAATTTATTATAGGTCCACATATCAAGTTCATTGATTGTTCAGAACAATCTACCAAATCACTTTGGAGATTTCCCTAATAAAGTTTTATACTATTTAACACCAACTTGTTTTAGGGTAAAACATTTGTTGTCTTCCTTAATAGACTCAAAGAAAGATAATAGAAAGAATTAAGGGCATGAGAACAACAACAGAGCAAAGGAATAAGGTTGTCTATCAGCTAGTGTAAAAATGCCGGATGATATAGTTATGAGGAACATTTCCCGCTGGCCCTTGTAGTTTGTTGTTCAATGTAAACTTCTATCCAAGAATTTTAAAGGTAGGATATCTCATCCTGAATTTTCCAAAACATTGTTCCAATGAAAAAAAAGTTACTTCTACACAACGCATCTATTTAGTACATGATGGAGATTAATCAGACAATTCCTAAAATTCTCTTTTAACCCTATCACTCAATATCTGAGGACGTTATGTTTTGGCATAGAGATTTTGAGCTCATGTAATGGTGTGATTCTCTTTGAGTTTGGGAGAATGACGTGTCACTGTGTTTTCAATCCCTTAACTGGAGGGCGCCAATTTATTTCTTATCTGAATCCTCCTAGAAATGAGTTAGAAAAAACAGGCCTAGTGGTTGCTTATCCTAATGCGGATCAATACAAATTGGTAACCATAAGTAACCTAATTGATAATTCCAACTTGTTCTAGAAATTTCACTTAATTTCATCAGAGCGATCAAGCTTGTGGCGGCCATGAAATCTAACTAAGAACCAATAGTTTCATATCCTTACCTTACGGTACTCCACCTGTTGGCAGAATTCTTTGTATTTTCTTAGAAGTGACAGTAGTGTTCTAGCTCCTGATACAAAGAAAGAAGAGGGTATACTCATTAACAGTCTCGAGTTTATTGATCATTATGTTCTAATCTATGAAAAAAAAATTACTAGTAGGTATATGAGTGGTAGCAATATATAGCTAGGGAGGGCGCAAGGTTTACTTACCCTTGAATGCATTTTCAGAAAGTACATAGTCATTGGCACATATGACAGAGCAAGCCGATGTTGTAGGGTTTTCCACATTTTGGAAAACATTGTTTTAGGTTCGGATGGCCATATTATAGGCTTTCCAGGATCGACAGCAAACAAGTGTCTTTTCTAGTACGACGTCCCCCAAAATAGTATCATGATCTATACGAGTATGATACCAACATCAATGTGTACAAAAAATGTGCAGTTCTAGGCACAGTTCATTATTCCATGTATTGCGTCCACCCAACATTAACTTCTGTCCATAAGACGCCCTCCAATTATGTGACGATTGCTCAATAGGCGTATATTGTTGAAGAGTTGGATAACATCAGAAGATTTATTATTGAAGGAACAAGTAAGTTTGACTTCAATTTTATATTTTAGTTATTGTGATGTCCTAAATGAGGTTCAAGGTCAAGATCAGCCATTCCTTTAAAATTTATGTTTAAAATACCTCAATTGAGGCAATAGACATTTCCACAGAGATATTGTGTGCTTCTTTGTTTGACATTCAAGGTCTCATTTTTTACTTTAAACAAATTATGTATATAACTATGTCCAGATACATCAGAAGAAGAAGCAGCAGCAGGAGAAGGAGGAGGTTAAGAAGAAGAAGCATTGTAATAAACTTGACTTTTTGCCCTTCACTATCTTTAATCATGATTACTTTCTTTTCAAAGATGACATATTTGTTTTTTCTCAGAGATTGAGGGCATACTTTAATATTGTTATAGATGTAATAGGCGTGGTTTCCTATATGCATTTTGATTTAAAACCTTATGTTCTTTCAAGTGATAAACTCTTATAAATGAAAGATTTTGTCATCCCAGGGGAAGATTTTTGGCAAAATTTCCATTCAAAATTTGCTTTGTCAATCAAGCATTGTCATATGTGTTGTTTTTATTTTGTTCCATTTTTTTAACAAGATTGGATTTTATGTTAATCGAATTCTTACTTCACTTTCCTATGGTAGAAAACCACAGAATTATAGTTAGTCAATACGCCTTGAGGCTTACTTAGCTTGATATCCTTTCATCGCAACGATGAAATCCAATTTCTATTTTTTATCCTTCGGTAGTCCACATACTTATTGGTGTAATTCTCTTTATTGGCTCAGAAGTGCTACAAAGAGAGAAGAGGCCATACTCATTGACCGTCCTGAGTTTAGTTCTTGTGCTGTTCTAAATGAGACTGAAGGTCAAGATTAGCTTCTAATTCTTCTCTAGATGACCAAAGAGAACATTCAGGGAGTAGTTAAAAATCAACCCTTTCTTTTCCATCCCACCACCCAATTAGGAGGATTAACAGTGTTCTCACTAACGTGCATACCAATTAATGGTGGAGATATTCAATCATTTGAGAATGCCTAACATGTTTGAATTTTCATTTTAGGGTTTTCCTATATGCATTTTTATTGTGAATATCAAAAAAAATTTGGGGCAACAGCTACATATATGAAGTACTGATCATGATGCTCCAAGGCCTTATTCCAAATTGGCAAGTAAAGACCAAGGACTTGAGGGCAAGGAAGCTTGGTGAGGACATAAAAATATGAAGGCTAAACAATGTCATGTGTGCATGGAATTGATATTCAAATAAGGGACAAGGACAAACGACAAGCAAAGCTAAGGAAGCAATGCAAAGATCAATAACTTTCTCACTAACACTCCAATGTGCACTCGAACCTACCTACAGACTAATGGTGGGGATGTTCAACCACTTGATCATACCTAACTTGATTGAATTTTCTTTTTAGGGGTTCCCTATATGCATTTTTAATGTGGATATAAACTGTTTTTTGGGACAACTACTGCATTTTCCAAGTATTGATCATGATGCTCCAACTTTGGGACAAGAATGCCTTAAATGTGTCTAGAATCACAACCTTTTAGGAACATTCTCACCATGACCATTTGATCCTGCCTTATGATCCCCTAAAACATCTGATTCATTACATTCATAAATGAAACGTATTATCTGATCTAGTTAAGAACTAATATCTAATGTTGCTATACTAAATCCATTAAGTAACAAGAATTTAGAGACTACCTTAGTTCTTGTGCATGCTGAAAATACTACAGGGATTTCAAGTTTTACATCAAATCCAAAGCTTACCAAATAGACAGAATGTTAGCATTCTTACCAAACTGACTAAAGAGGTTTACTGTTGAATGAGGTAGACTACTGGCAGTTGGTAAGAGAAATTACGAAGTCAAGGTCATCATACTTACCGTATCAAAGTTGGTTACTCAAAACGTTAAGCCACAACAAATTCCGCAAGTTACCTTTGGTATATTTCAAGTGAAATTGTTTACAGGAAAATTAAGCTCTAGAAATTTTGAAGCATTGGCCAAAGAGGACGGTATGGAACCAATGAATTTACATTTCGCCAAGTAAAGTATTTGGAGATCAGGGAAGTAGTTGCCTAAATTGGATATGAGATTACTAGGGATTTCAAATTGTACAACGGAGGAGGAAACTTATGGATAAGCTATTTACAGACAATCCAAGGATCCTCAACTTGGTCAATCGAGCTAAAGAAGCTAGCACTTGTCCCTCTAGATTGTTGTACGATAAATACAACTCTTCGAAAGACGTAAGATTTCTAATAGAACATGGAAAGTCTCATGTCAGGTTGTTATTTCTGAGATACAGTTTCACTAACTTCAATAAATATACAACTTGCTTAGGAATTTTCCCAAATGAGTATGGCTTCCAGGACAAGGATCTTGAGGTTAACACAATGTGATAGACAAACTGGAATTTCCCTTGCTAAATAGTTAAAACTCAAATTCATGTTTTGAAGCCTTGACAGCCTGCTAAGTTGTTGAGGATTTTTTTATGTTAATTGAATTCTGCAAAGAGAGGTTTCCAAGATAACCTGAGATAGTACCTGCCAGTCTCAGCCCTTTGAGATTCAAACGGATGACTCTTCCGTGTTTCAGACCACATTTTACTCCAATCCACTGACGGAAATAAACAAAATCATTCTAAGAGACAAAACCTCTTGATGAGTCCTCAGTTATTTAGGATTTGAATCAAAGTAAGGCAAGTTTGACGGTTACATTCCCAAGAAAAGCAGCTGATGCATCATGTTTGAGAGAATGAGAATATAAACATAGTGTGGATAGCCAAAAAGGTGTGTATGTTAAAACTTGCTGGGAAAATTTCCATTCTAGAAAATGTCAAACACTAAACTATGATACCTCTCTGAAATGTTGCTTTTGGTGTTGGAGCCCTACTGCATGGTATATTGTCAAAATATTGACAAATACGCATAATTACAAACAAGCAGACAATGACATACTGACAATAAAAAATTTTGTTAGAATTTTCTTCAAGATTGATTCTGAATTTGGTGCTTGATCCACCTAATCTTTTTTTCTATAATATCCTCTACAGCCTGATCCTATTTATGACGTGAAATCCAACTGATAAGCAATACTTTCAACTCTATGTCCTTTAGTCCACCTATTTATTGGCGAAATTATTGGCTTATTAGTGATAGTAGAGTTCTAGCTTTTCATACAAAGAAAGAAGAGGTTATACTTATTGACCATCGTGAGTTTATTGATCTTCTTGCGCATCACTATGCATAAATCAAGATCAATCCAAATTTACCATAGAGGGGAACACAATGATCGATAAACTCAAAATTGTCAATCAGTATATCATCTACTCTCTTTGTATCAAAAGGTAGAACATACTCTCACTTATGAGACTATAAATTTTCTCCAATAAACACGTAGACTACCACATACAAACTAGTTAAAAGTGTCCTCAATCAATTGGATTTCAAGCAATAATTCATATCGTTCTGATAGAAGTAGGTGAAATTTATATAACAGGTTGGAATTTCCAGCCAACATATAGATGGTTACCAATTTGTATAGATTTAAATTCGGGCAAAGAAATGATTTTATTAAAATAAAGAATAGGGTATTTATACAAGACATTGGAACAAAAGGATTAGGAAAGAAATCAATACAATTATTAACTAAACTACATGACCATCTTTACAATTATAAATAAGGATCAAGAAAGAAAATCAATAAAATAAATCAAAACAAATGACAAACTTTACTGTTATGAATAAGGACTAGGAAAGAAATCAATGCAATCAATCAAAACATATTCCAAACGGATGATGCTTCCATGTCTCAAGCTACATTTTATTCCAGTCCACTGACAGAAATGAACAAAATTATTCCAAGAGACGAAAACACTTGATGGGTCCTCAGTGATTTGGGATTTGATTCAAAGGCAGGTTTGTCAGTTTCTTTGCCAGCTGATGCAACATGTTGGAGAGAAAATAAGAATAAAAACATATGAAACATAGTATGGATAGCCAGAAAGGTGTGGAAGTTAAAACTCGCTACGGAAATTCCATTATGGAAAATGACAACAACCATAAGATGATACCTCTCAAAAATGTTGATTTTAGTATTGAAGATTCGGAGCACCAATGTGTGGTATAAGATGCACAATTATATAACAAGCTGCCAATGACATTGACAACAAAATATTTTGCTAGCAATTTTCTTCAAGATTGATTCTGACTTTGGTGCTTGATCCACCTAATCTTTTCTTTATAATATACATTAAAATATTCATATGTTGAAAAAGTCACAAACTTCGGGTGCAAGGTAAGCACATTTCAACTAATTTTTTTCTTAATCAAGAGTCAACTCCCTATCTTTTCTCTGTAAGTCCACTAATTCAGAATAAGATATACTGGAGTGGCTATATTTTTTTATTACGAACAAAATACCCTTGTCAGGTAATCTTTTATCACATCGGTGGGGATGGATCTTTTTGTCTCCTTATATCAACTTGACAATCCTCCGATCACCAACAGAACACAGTTTGTGTAAACATGTATTGCAAAATTTGTATTGCTTTAACATAGTTCTAAAATAGTCATCAATCCCTACATCCTCTTCTCTATTTTTTTCGGGGGGCTTAACGATAATTGTAGCTATGATTTGTACAGAAATACAATACATTAATGATGCATTAATAAATATCTAAACATACACAAATAATAAACAAAGTGTTTCTGCACCCACTAATATATATTGGGAATTAAGAAAACTAAATAACAACCATGTAAATGAATGAATAAGAGTACTGTTCAATTCATTTTGCTAGTTAAATCCTCTAAATCCATATTCCCCATACAAATTTGTTGGATCCTCAAGTTCAGTAGCTTGTTCATCACATACCTTATTGATGATCGAGTCCCATTGGTTGTATATTTTTTATATCAGGTCTAAGTAACATAGTGTTGATAATTCCCACAACATCTTGATCCTCTACATCATGATCCTTTTTTGACATGAAATCCAAGTGATAATCAATACTTTCAACTCTATGTCCTTCAGTAATCCACCTGTTTATTGGCGCACTTATTGGCTGATAAGTGATAGTAGTGTTCTAGATTTTGATACTAAGAGAGAATAGTCTATACTAATTGACCTTCCTAAGTTAATTGATCTTTGTGAGCCATTACTAAGATCGATTGAAGCTAACACAATGATCTATAAACAAAAAACAGTCCATCAATACATCATCTACTCTCTTTGTATACAAAGGTAGAACACTATTGCCAGTTATGTGACAATATTAAAAATTACACCAATTAATATGTGGACTACCAAAAACCAAATAGTTTAAAGTATCCCCAATCAGTTTTATTTCATGCTATAAATCAGATCGCTCTTACGAAAGGACATGAAATTCGTAGAACTAGTTGGAATTTAAGTCAACATATTGATGGTTACCAATTTGTATTGATTTATACTCGGGCAAAGAGATGATTTTATTAATAATGAATAGGGTATCTATACAAGAAGGTGGAGCATACCGATCAGGAAAGAAATCAAAACAATGTTAATTAAACTAAATGACAATATTTATCGTCATGAATAAGGATCAAGAAAGAAAATCAATACAATCAATCAAAAACAAATGACAATCTTGAAAGTTATGAATAAGGATAAAGAAATAAATTGCTACAAATAATCAAATATATAACAATCTTTACCATTATGAATAAATTAAAAGAGAGAAACTAAATCTTTTATCTTCGTCATCTTACGAAACTGTCCATTCAAAAATAGCTGACAATTTTACACTTTATTAATAAAAAAATATTACTTATCCCTCTTATTAAATAATAACTTATACTTATGAATTTAACACTTTTGATTTCTGGTAATAACTTTTTGTAACTGCATTCATGCTATAATTATTGTATGCTCCTTGAGCTTCTGGTACTATTTAAGTCATACATTGTCAATCTCTTCATATACTTTGCATTATTTATAATAAAATGCTTAATGTTATACCCCATTTTAACTCGAGGTCAAACGATGTACAACATATTAGTGAATTAGGACACTTCTTTTGCTAAGTTAACTTTTAATTATTGTTTAACCTTATGAATTATAGGAAAAAGTTCTAATTATCCTGAAGGGGAGACATACATACTTTAAAATCCATTAAAAATGATTAGCTGGCCAAAGCTTAGGTTAATTACTAAAAAAAAAGAGCAAATTTAAAAGGAATATGTTGTAAAAACTTGATAAAATATTTGTGATACATATCTTACAAATAAAATCCCTCATATTTTGCAACAAATCAAAAAATTAATAAAACCAAAGTAGATCAATGAAACATTTATCCAAGCAGTTGAAAACTTATCCATCTTTAGTAAAAGTTCACGTCCCCCTTTTTTGATAGGTTTAAAACTTTTAACCAAACTTGTTCATTAAACATTTCATAACCAAAAGCTTTTCATTGAAGGGCTTTAGTCAATTTTTTCGTAAAAAAACTTAACGGATCTAATCAAGGTGTACTTATCTATCTTTTAAAATGATTTGCAAAAAAAATGAAAATTCCACGAGACCTAACATACCTAATTTGTTAAAGACTAAAGTAGCTAGTCTTAAAAAAGTAGAAAGGGCAAAGAGAAAATAAGTGTCATATCATATAAAGTCAAAATATTAGCACAGACACAAACATAATAAAGTAATGACTAAATGAGAAAAGAAAGGAGTAGTTTTTCATATTTGTTTGCTACTTTGCCGTGTCCATTTGCATGAGCTTTTAAGAAGCGGGAGACACAAAGCGGAAGAGAGGATGAACACTTTCAAATATAGCAATGGTGATGAGTCTTGAAATGAGACTTCGTGCATTGTAGAAGATTTTTATGAAGACTCCAATTAGCTCTGGAAGTATTCATGTAAATAAAGAGAGAGTAAGGAAATTAGTAAGACGATTCAACTTTAAATGATAGTGAATAAATCAAGTATAGAGCTAAGTAAAGTCGTAAAACGATTATACTATCCAAAACACAAAAAATGTGCAAATGCCTATCAAGATATTTCTCCTACAATTGGCAACTTTAAACCAAACTAAAAACTGCCAAGCCATTTTTAATGTCTGTTAAGCACAAAATTAATACTCCACATTTCAATCCATGATCCTTCCACATTTTACACCGCCATCACTAAATAATTAAGAACGACACTTATACATAAAACTCTACTAACTAATGGATTGGGAGAAGAGCTTAAAATAAATATTTTTTGTGCGCATAGAGATTAGGCAGGAATCTTCCGAGCATGCATAGGATCATGATTTTTCTTATACTATTTTTAAAAAAAAAAATGTAACCTGCATAACATTTCTTACTTAGCAAGAACAACAATCGATTTCTTTGAAACATACTTTTACCTCTTAATACATGAGCTGCAAAATTTTATCATATAAAGTCATCAAATAAAAATTTAACTTGGACCCACTAACTGTTTTCAATGTAAGATTTAATCACGAAACGAAACCTTTTCTTAAATGAATGACGGCTCAAATGTGAAAGGAATATGGCTTCAGATCTATATAGAGAGCTCGAACGAGAACGAAGTATATTTTGTAGTCACATATAATTATAACTAAGTAAGTAAGTTAATGACAAGTCGTTATTTTCTTAAGATAAGAATAACAGTTTGTCACGGAGACAAAAAAAAATAGAGAAAAGGAGAGGTCAAATGTCACATGTTGTAGGTGAGTGAAGAGCGAGGCGAATGTCTACTCGAATTTTCTCCTTAAACTCTCTTCAACCTGCTGTAGCACATTGAAGAGCGAGTCCGATGTCTACTCGAATCTCCTCCTTAAACTCTCTTCAACCTTTTGTAGCACCAATACTAAGTACAGATCAGATGAGCACTAATTTACAGTGGTTTCAGGTGTGGTGTGCGGGCAAAACAATTCCACAAAAATGAATGCGAGACCTGCTATTAATAGTGATGAACTAGGGCTCTTCTGATTGTAGTTTTGGGCAAGATTTGAATTAAAAATAGACGTTTAAATTCAAAAAATTGTGTTTGTGATTCTTCACAAGAGATTTCAAAAGTATTTTGGCTTTTTGTTGACCGAATTAAAGAAGAGAGACATGAATGAGGGAGGGAGAGAGAGAGGAAAACGTCTCTCATTTTTCAGACAAAAATCGCACCGAAACTGAACTGGTGTTCTATTCAAATTACTGGTGTTGGTTTGGAAAAGCAAGCCATAGAGAAACGACACGATTTATTTGCTGGTTCAGAAAATTGATTAGGCTTTCGGCTAATTTGGGCTATTTTTTAAAAACAGATTTTGATATTAAATGGGCTGGAAAGTTTGATCTGAATTGGGGCTTTTGAAAAATTTCATAATAAATTATCTTGTTTGTATATTGTCAAGTGAACTATACAAATAGAATTCTAAAAAAAATCGAAATGGATAAGTACATAATATGTATATACTTACCCTATTTGTATATTCACAAGAGAAATATACAAAATGGCAGAAATATACCTACCGTAGCCTCTATAGCAAACAGAACTAGAGCTATGATATGCAATTATCAAAATTTTAGTTATAGAGCCTTATTATATCTATTATATTTGCTATTTCCAAATTTTCTCATTTTTTTTCCTTTAAACTATTTTGAGTTTCTAACTTGATAACTGTCATAAAGAGGAGAAATCTCATACTTTTGGTCTAATGACATCCAATAAATTTCTCCAATTACAAAAATCCCGGATTTTCCCAATTACAAAAATTGATCTTTTTCATTGCTCTTGGATATATACATCTTCTGGTAATCTGATAACTGAAAATGATACATTACTAAATGGGAAAAATGTATACAACAAGAGAGGGGATAGGGTTTGAAATAGGAGTCCTTATTGAAACAAAATTTCAACATAACAAATGACAAGAGAGCAGAAGAAATATATTATGGAATTGCAGGAAGATATATTGTGGCGGCTTCACCCTATGCAGATTGATTACACAGATGTAGATCAATACAAATTGGTGACCATAAGTAAGCTGGTTAAAATTTCAAACTTACTCTTTAAATATCACATACTAATCGACCTTCCTGAGTTTCTTGACCATTATGATATAAGCTACGGTTAAATTTTGACAGATGAAGATATATGGCTAGGGTGGGTGCAACGTTTACTTTCCTTGAAGATATACATTTTCAGAAAGTACACAGTCCTTGCTATTTAAAACAGTGCAAGCAGCCGTTGGAGGGTTTCCCATACTTTGGACAACTTTGTTTTAGGTAAGGCATTTTTATTTGCTTTCCAGTCTGGATCAACAACTAACAAGTGTCTTTTCTGGTAGAATGTTACTCAACACATTATCAATATCTATACAAGTATGATACTAATATCAATAGGTACGAAAATGCCGTAGTGCTAGAGACAGTCAATTATCTCATGTATTGCCTTCATCCAACGTTACCTTTGTCCATAAGACGTCCTCCTATAATGTAACGACTGCTAATCAGGCTTATATTGCTGCGAAAACTTAGATGACATCACAAGATTTATCATTAAAAGTACCAATTAGTTTCAGTTCCATTTTGTGTTTTAGTTCTTGTGGTGTCCTAAATGAGACTAAAAGTCAAGATTAGAGATTCCTTTCAATTTTTTGTTTAAAACATCTCAACTGAGCCAACAAGTCTAAATCATTTCTAATTCTTCTCAAATTTTGTGTATAACTTTGTTAAGGTATTTCCATCCAAGAAGAGAATCATTAGAAGAAGAGGAAGTAGTCGGAGGAGCAGAAGAAGAGGTGATAGACATGGTTATTTGTAGGAGTTTGAGGACATTCTTATATATTGTAATAGACATGATTTCTGCATTTTGAAGAAAAACTTCTTCATTTATTTTTTGCACATTTCAAGTGATGAATTCCAATAGATGAAAGATTGTAGCATTACCAGGTCAAGTTGTTTTGGGAATCTTCCATTTAAAATTTGCTTGACACTATTTGATTGAACCTTTTATTTTTTCAAATAAAAATAGGAGACTTCCACTTAACAATTAACATGGAACTGTTTAAATATTAGATATAATTTCTTGTATGTCAACACAAGCACACCAGAGAGAGAAAGCTAAGGTTAAAATTTTTCTTAACAATGTCTTTGTCAATCAAACATCGTCATATGTTATGTTTTTATTTTGTTCCAATGTTTTCAGATGCTCAATTGGAACAAGACATGGTTAGTATAATAAAATGAAATTTGCAGGCAAGTTTACGAGTATATATATGTTCCTATTTCATAACATGATAAGGTACTCTAAATTTCGGAGGCTTATTACTCTCAATATTCTGCTTATACTTCTCCTTGTTTATTTAGAAGAAGCATTTTCCTTTTTGCTATCCAGCATAATACTATCATATTTGTATATCCTACATAGCTAACGCGCGTGATTACGTTCGAATGATATAGCTATTACCATTTTTCTCCATTTAGAACCAAAAGTAATTGTGTTGAACTGAGATGAAATCATGTATTGATGACCGACAAAAATTAAAGAAGACCAGGTTTTTAGCAGGTTTGTGGAGGAGCTAGGTTGCAGTAGTTCAAGTTAATACAACAAAAAATATATTTAGTGGTAATAGATTTTACTTTTAGAAACAATAGAGAACAGTTATGATTGCTCAAACTACGTGACATAGTTTCAAGTTACACCTTACTTCAATGTGGTCTCCTTTTCCAAGCCTCTCACTTCAAGCTCCCACTGAACATTTAGCGGTAATTGGGTTATTGTTATTTCATTCAGTGTATGGTATATTATAAATATATCAAATAAGACACAATATAAATAAGTTTATTTATATAGTGTATATAAAATGTAAAGATATAACACAGACCTAACTCAACTCAAAAGCTAGCTCATGAATGAAGGACTGTCCAAATCATATAAGCAAACGACCAATCGAATCCCCAACTAATGTGAGATTCTTACTGACTCTAACACACCGTATATTCACCCTCAAATGGGAGCCTAAATGGGGATGAACTTGACTCTGATACCATGTAAAAATATGGTACTTGGGTCTAACTTAACCTCAAAATCTATATCACGAGAGGAGGATTTCTGAAATCCACTCAAGCTAACAATTTCATTTCTCAATCAATGTGGTACTCTAACCAACTCTAATGTCCATTTTACGATACACCCAACTTGAGCGTGGAGTGGGAGCCCAAATGATGATGAACCATGTATGGACTTAAGTAATAATCCTCCCCTCATGAGGTAGTTTTTTGTGTTGAAATGTCATAATATTACATGGTATCAGAGTCATGTCAATTTGGACCTTCGATACATACTGCAATTTGGCTTAGGCTTGGGCGTGAAGGTGGGTGTTAGAGTTCCACATTTGTCGAGGAATTAACTAATAGTCTCCTTATAAGGACTTAAAGTTTCATATCCTTAAATAATCAAAATTCACAAATTGATTAAACACACTTATAATCTTAAGCGGGATATAATTAATTTGAACAATATATATTATTTGTTGTTTTGATTTTTTAATGAGAATAATTTAATATAGGTCCACATATCTAGTTCATTGATTGTCAGCAGAATCTACCGAATCACTTCGGAGATTACACTAATAAAGTTTTATACTATTTAACATCAACTTGTTTTAGGGAAAAACATTTGTTGTCTTCCTTAATAGATTCAAAAAAGAGAATAGAAAGAATTAAGGGCATGAGAAACGACAACACAACAGAGGAACAGAGTGGTCTATCAGAGAGTGTAAAAATGCCGGATGATATAGTTATAAAGATCATCTCCCGCTGGCCTTTGAAGTTTGTTGTTCAATGTAAATCTCTATCCAATAATTTTAAAGGTAGGATATCTCATCTTGAATTTTCCAAAACATTGTTTCAATGCCAAAAAGTCACTTCTACACAACTCATCTATTTAGTACATGATGGGAGATTAATAAAACAATTCCCAAAAATCTCCTTTAACCCTATCACTCAATCTGTGACGACGTTATATTTTGGCGTAGAAATTTTGGGCTAATGTAATGGTGTCAGATTCTCTTTGAGTTTGAGAGAATTAAATGTTAATCTATTTTCAATCCCTTAACTGGAGAGCATTGTAATACCCAAAAAAAAATTGAGCTAACACTCAAACTATCCTTCGTTGTGAATAGGATTTTACCGAGGAATTTAAAAAAATTTGAGTGTTAAGGTCACTAGATGTAGCACCTTGAGTTCCAAGAAGAACTAAAGAGAATTCATTCAACTCATTCCTAAGTTCTTCTAAGTTTTGGGTCAACTTCAAATGACCATAGCTTTCAGTACATGATGAGTTAGGTGGCCCATAAGAAATCAATGAAAGGTCCCTGAATTATCTTTCCAATGCCACCAAGTTTACTATGTTTCGAGGTTGGATGAGTGAGATATGTCTTATTAAAGTCAAGTTGTCCAATTAAGGAAAGTTACTCAAAAATATGAGGGGTATTTTGGTCTTTTTTTACCCAATCAGACTTAATTCATTTTTAGTAAGGTTTAGGGGTCTAATCTAATTAGGTTCAATTTTATAATCCTTATATGCGTCTAGGGTGTTAGTTGAGAGTTCAAGAAGAGAAAAAAAAAGAAAAGAGGAAAAAAGAGGAAAAAAAAGGAAAGGATCAAGGCGTTCATTAAAGTTCTTGAGTTTTCTTGTAGATTTTTGCCATAGGTTTGATGCATGAGGGGTATGTAAGCTTCCACATTGTTGTGTTCGTTCATCCACGCGTCACTCATGTTAATTTCAATGTTAAATTTGTTCTAGAAAGTTGAAGGTTTTATGTTCTTGAATTGTGTTCTTGAAATTAGTTTTCGTTCTTTTGAATGATCTGATCCCGTCGTTATAGAAAAGCCAATGGGGAAATAATTGGGACCAGAAAATATTTTGAGTGGTAACTTGGGAATTCTAGCCTAGTCTAGATTTGGACGAAATCAAAGTCAGTGAGAAGTCTAGGGAAATCTGGTATTGAATGAGTGATTTAGTAATGAATGTAATGACATGAGTAGATATCTAAGACATTAAGGAAACCATACGACTTTACGGAATTGAATTCGGGTGAGTCGAACTCCCGAAACTGATCTTAGTCTGAATGGGTATTTTCTGAGTGTCATGGGATGAAGGTGTGTTGTTTAATGGGGGTTTGGAATTCTTAAATTTTCTCATTGATTCAGTGCAATCCGTTGTGGCAAAATTATTCCCGCCAGGGCAGGGTCGTTATAGCGGGGTGAGGACCGTTGTGGTGGGACAGATGCCAATTAAGTCGGAAATAAAACCCCAAAAATGTTTTATTCTGTACTTTTCGACTTTAAGAGCTAAGGAACGACGACAACTTTGTTCTTGAAGGTTTTCATCATTCTAGAGGCAAAATGTAAGGTTTTTACTCCCTGAATCATTGTTTTGTTCTGTAGAACTTAGTTTCTTGGGTAATTATCAATGGGAGAGGGTTTTGATATGGGAATTATGGCGGAAAAAGTCCTAATCTATGTATAGCGATCAAGGGTTTGACCTGTGGTTTAATATTATTGATTATGATCCGGGTAATTGGGTCTTCTTTGTTGATCCTTGCATATATTAATTGTTTGTAAACCTAGAACAAGGGGAAAGAATCTGGAAAAGGAAGATTCAAGTACCTTAGGGGATTCAAGCTTGGACTAGCGGTAGGTGATAGTTGTGATTTCATGTTTTGTGTGATGTATGTTTGTAATTGCTTCATTGTAATGCATGCATGTATGTGAATAAAGCCTATTGATCACACCTAACATAAATAAGTATGAATGAAGAACTACATGCCATGAATCACCTCTTGTTATATGATTCTAAGAATACACATTTTGATTGTGATTGTGGTTTGTTGAATAGAGTGGGTGTCACGATCTGACAAACTAATTGGGATCGGTTGTCACGTATCGACATAAATATTACAACGGGTGTCACGATCTGACACACTAACTGGTATCGGTTTCCACGTACCGACATAAACATTGGAACATGTGTCAAGATCCGGCACAGTAACAGTTTGGGTATGGGTTCCATGAGAGGACCATTGAATTGGGTTTCATGAGAGAACCATTTTTTTGTTATATCTACTTGTTATTGAGAATTTGGAATCGTGAATTGCTCCTAAAAAGATTATCGATGTGTATATATGTATATTTTGTGCATGTATGTGTTTACCTTATTGTAATTCTGATATATGTTATGCTTACTAGAATAGCAGTGTGATCCTACCAATACACTGTGGTTGTGTACTGATATTGCACTTGCTTGTTCTTTGTTGAGTACAGGGCATCTTCAGGCATCTATTGATAGACCTCAACTAGGTGACTATTGAGCGTGATTGGATTCAAGGGTGAGCCAGTTCTTTCAGTTGCCATGGATCTTTCTTGTTTAAGTCAACTCTTTTCGAAATCAGATTATTTGTTTAAGGTGTTTGTTTAGTTTCAGGGTTGTACCCCTTGTTCTTAGACTTATCGTTAACAAAGATTTGGTACAATCACTTTCAGGTTCTAGGGGTTGTTCTTTCGGATTAGTTTGGCTAGTTTATTTAAACCTTTGGAGTTTCGGGGAAATCTATATAATATCTGCATTTAAACCTGCTTTGGTATCTTTAAATGCCTTAGTTTTTGGTTAAGTTGTTTAGTTTGGTTTGTAGTAGTGGTTCTGCCACCGAAGGGTTAGTGTGGGTGTCAATCACGACGGTCTGGGTCATGCAAAGTTGGTATCAGAGCCCTAGGTTCATTGATCTCCTTGTACCAAAATGATTCTAGTAGCATCTTGTGGAACGGTACGAAGACGTCCTTACTTTTCTCTGAGAGGTTGTAGGACTTTAGGAAAATCTTACTTCTTTCTACTCATTCGTTCTATGACTTGAATACAATTGGTATCTGGGTGATACAAATTGGTATGTTTCCTTCTTCACTCTAAGGTCCGAACTAGAGCAACAAAGTGGTAACATCATCACTACCAAGAGAGGATGGGCATAGGCTACCCGCCAGTTGAATAGGGTAACCTTTCGGAACAAGTATCCACTGGCTCGGATAGATGATGTTTTGACAAGTTGCAAGGTGCATCAATTTTATCTATGATTGATCTAAGGTTTGGCCATCATCAGTTAAAGATTAGGCCTGAGGATGTGGCCAATACGGCATTTAAGACCCGCTATGGGCACTACAAATTTCTAGTTATGTCGTTTGGATTGACCAATGCACCTGCAGCTTTCATGAGTTTGATGAATGGTGTGTTCAAACCATTTCTTGATTCGTTTGTTATAGTATTTATTGATAACATTTTGGTTTACTTGAAAATTGAGGAAGATCATGCCGACCATCTTCATATTGTTCTAGGAGTTCTTGGGAAGCAAACGTTGTACGCACAATTCTCTTAGTGTGAATTTTTGTTGACTTCGGTTGCCTTTTTAGGGCATTGTAGTTTCAAGGGAAGTGGTAATTGTAGATCCCCAAAAGATTAAAACAATCAGTAATTGGGTCCGACCTAGTTTTGTGACTGAAATTAAGAGTTTTGTTGGGCTCGCTAGCTACTATCGTCGCTTGTGAAGGATTAAGGTAAGATTTGCAGATTTAAGTTATAGGTGACAACATTCAATATGTTTGGTAAGAGATAACTAGATAATGAACACCATTACTTTGGAAAATGCATTTAGTAGTATTGTCATAACTTGTATGGGTAGTTTAGCGAATGATGAAATTAAGTTATGTCAATTGAAGTTAGAAGCTATACTACGATTTCATGGATTGATTATATATCAAGAAGGGTAATGATACGAATACTCCAATAGCAGCGATGTTTACTTGGTTAAGTTATTCAATGTTTTAAAATTTTGGAGAACATGGGCATATGAAAAGGAAGTCAGCGAGACCGTAAAGGCCGGGAAAATGGTAATGCAGATAGAGGAGGAGTGCATCCAGGCAAGGATGTTGCCCGTCAAGATGACAAGGCTCAGTTTTATGCCTTTTTGGGCAAAATCGAGGATGAGGGTCCTATGTAGTGATCACAAGTATTATTATTGCTTGTGACCGGATGGCCAATGTGTTGTTTGATTTGGGTTCTACTTATTCTTATGTATCCATGCGATTTACCTCATAGTTTGATATGAATTGTGATATAATTGATGCCCCCATCCATGTTTCTACCCCAGTTGAAAAGTTAGTCATAGTCACCCATGTATATCGTGTTGTCCTGTTGTGTTTATGGATTTTCATATTTGGGTTGATTTAGTAATTCTGGATATGGCTTACTTGAAATAATCTTCGGCATGACTTGGTTGTCTCCCTATTATATCGGGCTTAATTGTAATACTAAGTCTGTTACTCTAGAGATCCCGGGTAGGGAAAGGTTAGAGTGGGAATGGGTGTACAAGCCTAAGCCAACTAAGATCATATCTTTTGAGGGGGCTAGGAGCTGGTGGAGTAGAGTTGTTTGGCGTAATTGGCTCAAATTCGGGATGTTGAGGTTGAGACTCCCTCTATTTAGTCTATTTCCTATGGTGTCAGAATTTAGTGAAGTGTTTCCTACTTATTTGTTTGGTAAGCCTCCTAATAGAGATATAGATTTCTGCATTGACTTGGAGACTGGCACTCGCCCCATCTCACTTCCTCCTTATCGCATTGCTCTGGCATAATTGAGAGAGCTTGAGGCTCAAATCCAAGAGTTTCTTGATAAAGGTTTCATCCGTCCTAGTGCTCCCCCGTGGGGTGCTCTTGTCTTGTTTGTTAAGAAGAAGTTTTGTAATATGAGGACTGGTGATTTTATCTTAAGCCATAAGGGAGTGGTTCAATACCAGAATGACAGGCTTGTGGATAAAGAAAGTTTCATGTAGTATACTTGGGTGAAGGCATTTGAAGATGTTAGTAAGAAAGTGCGTATAAATTGGGTTAGTCATTTGAAGTTGAAGAGTATACGTGAGTTTGAGGTGTCGTGTTGCTGAAAAGGTTGGCTTCGTAGTGATAGTTAGGGCTGACTGAGCATAATGGTAATAAGATTTTGTGACGGGATGCAAATATATAATGAGATTGTTGGCTAAGCACAATTTGTACAATAGTTACAACTTACGAGTATCTAAGGTTGTGGTTTTCTAATATTTGGTGAGTAACATGGTTGTAAGGAAAAATTTAAGAGATGGTGGGACACCACTCAAATACATTTTAAAGAGCTAGAGTCATAACGAAGAAAAATAGTGGGATGTAGTACACCCTTTAGAGAAAGGCAAGAACAAGAATATGTTATTTGATGGCAAAGGCTAAAGAGATATCTTAAGAGTGGTAGATAATTGGGTTCAGAGACACGTGATTTCATTCATTTTTTTTGGCTATGGTAATAGTGTCACTTGTCGTCAGATTGGTTAAAACTATTGGAAAGGACTTGAGAAAGGAGTGTACAGACATTAGCTCTAGTGTGATGATAGGTTCTTGGTTTTTGTTTTTGATTTTAGTAATGAGTATGATTGAAATTTTAGTGAAAGATATTGTAAGATCGATGAAGATGCGATCAATGATAAGCGAAGATCCATGAATTCATAAGAATCTTCAAGGTACAAGCTAATGTTCATAGATAAGGGGATTGGTTTATACGGTTGAATTTACAATTCAGATTTTTCATTGTAAGTCTACATTCATGGCGATATATTTTGTCAAGGTATGAACTGGTAATGTCAGAAATGATCAATTGTATCTGGTATTGAGCATTGAAAAGGACTTACCCCTGGGTTGAGTCATAAATTTTATTACTATTGATTGTTAAGTAGCTAAGAAAGGTTTTCATTTAAGAGTGACGGTTTAGAGTAAGGTAAATAGTTGGAGTGTTCATGATGGTTGTTAGTATTGAGAGTGTGGGTTTCAGTGGATTGATGTGAAGACTATGTGGAGTCAAGGGAATGGAAATGGATGTTATTGACTCTTCAAAGGAAAACCTTTAGTGTTATTCGATAAATTCTTATGTGACCATCTATTTCATTTTGTACATGGTTGTGAGTATGATGCACTAGCTATGCTCCCGTGTGTTTTCACTTTTGTGAGTGAATCCCTAGTTGTGGATCAGGTGTACTGATCCTATAATGTTCTCTTAGTTGAGTGGGAAGATTGGGAAGATTTGGTTATTTCTAATGACATATTTGTTATTGTCTTGGAGTTGTTAAAGTATTTTAGTGGTTCTACAAGTACCACTTGCTTATAAGAATTTATAGAAGAGCTACCATGCGTATTTAGGATTGTCCAACAATCTTAATTTTCATCTTGTCATTCAGGTCATGTATCGATTATGAGTGTTGAATGTGGGGATCATTGGGTCCAATTCTACTATTCTTAGGAGGCAATCTACAATTACTAATTCTAGCATTTAGATAGTGTTGTTGGAGGGTTTGTACCCTTGGACATATCCCTCGATGAGTATCTAATTTATGAAGTTCAAATTTTTATAACTTAAGCTCATAGGAATTTGGGTTGTGAGATGGAGATGTTAATTAGAACTATGATTGTTTAGGTATTATGAGTGTGTACTGGTTGTTCAGGTTCATCTCTAATTGTGGCGAATTTTGATTTAGGATTTTAACATGGTTAGATGAGAGGATTTGTCTTGATGTTTTTGTCAAAGTCGTTGATAACATGTTGCAGAAATGTGTACGATCAACTTTTGTTGTTATTGGGAAAACCTTTGTTGTTAGTTAAGTGTACATACAACAATAATTATCACTCGAGTATTAAGATGACTTCATTGAGGCATGGTATGGGAGGATGTGTAGGTATTCATTGGTTGGTATGAGGATCAACGAGATTAAGTCTGTGAAAGTTCAATGGAACTATCATCCAATTAAGGAAGCTACTTGGGAAATCAAAAAGGATAGCGAGATAACTATCCCCAACTATTCAACGATTCATATACTACTCTACCGTGACTTTAGCCAGTCTTTCCTAGTTGATCACACGGGGAAGAGTGATGGGTAAATTGGTATCTATTGTAATGACATAATCCCTTCGTTATAGAAAATCCAATGGGGAAATAATTGGGGCCAGAAAACTTTTGAGTTGTAACTTGGGAATTCCTAGCCTAGTCTAGATTTGGATGAAATATGATTCAGTGAGGTCTAGGGAAATTTGCTATTGAATGAGAGATTTAGTAATGAATGTAATGACATGAGTAGATAGCTAAGATGTTAAGGAAACCGTACGACTTTACGAAATTGAATTCGGGTGAGTAGAACTCTCGAAATCGATCTTAGTGTGAATGGGTATTTTCTGAGTGTCATGGGATGAAGGTGTATTGTGAAATAGGGGTTTGGAATTCATAAATTTTCTCACTGTTTTTGTGCAAGCCGTTGTGGCGGATTTATTCCTGCCTTGGCGGGGCCGCTGAAGCGGGGTGAGAACCACTGTGGCAGGACAAACGTGAATTAAGTCAGAAATAAAACCCCAAAAATGTTTTATTCTACACTTTTCAACTTTGAGAGCTAAGGAACAACCCCAAGTGTTCTTGATAGTTTTTCACCATTCTTAAGGCTAAAGGTATAGTTTTTGATAGTTTTTCACCATTCTTGATAGTTTCTTGGGTAATTATTGATGAGGGAGGTTTTGATCTGAGAATTATGGTGGAATAAGACCTAATCTAGGTATGGGGATCAAGCGTTTGACCTGTGGGTTGATAATATTGAATAACATCCGGGTAATTGGGTCTTGTTTGGTGATCCTTGCTTATATTAATTGTTCGTAGATATAGAACAATCAGAAAAAATCTGGAAAAGGAAGATTGAAGTGCCTTAGGTGATTCAAGCTTGGACTCAGGGTACGTGATAGTTGTGATTTAATGTTTTGCGTGATGTATGTTAGTGTTCGCTTCATTGTAATGCATGCATGCATGTGAATGAAGCCTATTGATCACACCTAATGTAAATAAGTATGAACGAAGAACTACACGCTATGAATCACCATTTGTTGTATCATTGTGAAAATATACATTGTAATTGTGATTGTGGTTTGTTGAATAGAGAGGGTGTCAAGAATCGACACACTAACCGAGATCGGTTGCCACGTACCGACACAAACATCTAATGGGTGTCACGATCTGGCACACTAATAGTTTGGGTATGGGTTCCATTGGAGGACCATTGAATTAGTTTCCATGAGAGAACCATTGATTTGTTATATCTACTTATTATTCAGAATGTGGAATTGTGCTTTATTCAAGAAAAGATAATCGATGTGTGTGTATGTATATATATATATATATATATGTTGTGATTACAGGAATAACCGCGTGATCCTACTAGTGTTGTGTACTGATACTGCACTTAGTTGTTCTTTGTTGAGTACAGGGCATCTTCAGACGGCTATTGATAGACCTCAGCTAGTTGAGCCTGATTGGATCCAAGTGAGCTGATTATTTCAGGCTGCCATTGATCTTTCTTGTTTAAGTCAACTCTTTTTGGACTCACACTATTTGTTTAAGGTGTTTGTTTAGTTTCGGGGTTGTACCCCTTGTTCTTAGACTTGTCGTTAGTTGAGTTTTGGTACAATAACTTTCAAGTTCTAAGGGTTGTTGTACAACATTAGTTTGTCTAGTTTATTTAAACCTTTGGAGTTAATGGGAACTCTACATAATTTCTGCATTTAAACACCTGCTTCCCTATCTTTAAATGCCTTAGTTTTTGGTTGAGTTGTTTAGTTTGGGTTGTAGTAGTGGTTCTCCCACAGGAGGGTTAGTGTAGGTGCCAATCATGACGACCTGGGTCGTGAAATTCTTTAGTTATGATGAGATTGATGAGTTCTTGAAGAAATCATGTCAATTTTAGAGTTGTGGTTGATTAGATTTTTATGTACATGTGTTGGGTATCTGAATCTAAAGTGAAATAGAGAAAAAGAATCGAATCTACGCGAATTGGGGTTAGAAAAGAAGGAAGCAAAAGTGGGACAGAAAAAAGTACCAGGTCCGCGTCGCGGACAAGTTCCTTCACAGTCAACTTTCCTCTCTGCATTGCTAAGAGATCGCGTACCCCACTTTCTCAAAATTTATTTCGCGACCAAATATAAAAATGCATCTCTGCGTCGCGGACTTGCTCCCCAGACAGTGTTTTTCAACCGTTTCTCATGATTAATTATCTAAAATACTTTTAATCATCACGATATCTTTCCTATCACAAATCATAAACTTGAATTAATAATTCAAATTCAAGGTAGAGTTAAGAAGTAAGCTTTGAGAGTTCTTCCGAACATTTTGAGAAAGTGCCTTAGAGTCTTTTGGAGGAGTCTTCTACAATTTCTAATAACTTGTTCCAAGACTCGAGCAAGTGAGTATGAGAATAAGGAGAATGTATTCATGAGTCTACTTTATCATCACGAGATCCTTCATATCATGAACCATAACTCTTGAATTAATAATTCACATTCAAGAGAGAGTTAATGGTAGAGTTCAAGAAATTTTTGAGTTCAAATGTGAGTCCTCTGAGATAAACAATGGATTTAAACTAAGTTTTGAGAATGTAAGTATCAGAATGAGAAGAGTCATATACATGAGTTCCATATTTTTGTGGAGACACTCTAGTCGAGTCATTCATGCCCATTAATTCCACATGAACTCCAAAATTTTAGTATCTTTGAGAGGAGTAGTATCTTCAACTTCTAAGTTTTGAGTATTGAGTTCATAATCCTTTTGAGATTATATTCCTAATAATGGGTCTATTACATGTTACCGATGAAGTCCTTGAGTTGTGTAGTTCATGCCATAACTCAACATGAACCCTATAAGTAGAGCACTCTTGAGATTAAAAGTATTATTGAGTTCTTGAGTTGAGTAGTTCATGCTCATAATTCCGCATGAACCCTCAAAGTCCAGAATTCTTGATATGAGTAGTATCATCGAAATTCTTGAGTTCTGAGAATTGAGTTCTATCTATGGTTATTGAAATCCTTGTATTAGGTTGTTCACGTCCATAATTCGGCATCACCCTATTTTAAGAAGTATTTTTACAAATTGTTTTTAAACTTATTTTAAAGACTTGAGCACTGAGTTGAGTAAGGGTAAAAGTGAAGTTCTTTTTTTCTTCACAAGAGTATATGGGAACTTAGTATTACCAAAGAGTAAATGTTTTCACATTTAAGAAATAGAGGAAACACCGATTTCCAAGAGACCCTTTGAGCTAGTTTTTGAGTAATTATCTCAAACCACAGAAAGAGCTATGCTTTTAAACATATGAACTAGTTACATTTTGGGAGTAGTATTAAGCACCGATTTGGGGACGAGTTTGAGTTCAGATAATTCAAAGTCTCTATAAACTGTGTAGCCAACATGGGTAGAAAGGGGTCTGTAACATCCGACAATTTGTAATAACTATGAAGAGGCTTAGAATTGGAATAACTTTGAGCAGTTATAACTCCTAGCTCAGGATGAGTTAGGAGTAGTTCCAGTTATGTTTGGAAAGCCCTTGGAATGATCTTTCCAACTCCGTCGAGTTTGCTCGATTCCAAGTTCGTATGAGCGAGTTATGCCCTTTGAAAGTTGGGTAGTTGGCAGGGGATCCGTCCGGAAATTTTAAGGGTATGTTGGACTTTTCCCTAATCATTTCTTTGGGTTATATTGAGGTGTTAGACTGATGTTTGGATCATTTTGTCTCATTTTAAAGAGTGAGAGTAAGAGTGAGAGTTAGGGTTTGGGAGATAAAAGAGAAAGAACAGGAGAAGAAAAAGAGAAAGGGAAGATCAAGCAAGGAGTTGATCGTGGATTTCGTCGGGGGTGATCCCTATTAGGTATGTGAGTTCTTAGTGATGGGTTGATCCTTTCCCCCACACACCAAACTCGTTTTATTTTTGAGAAAAGATTGGTCATGTTGTTGAAGTTGTTGGGTTATGTTGTTGGTGTTGTTGGTTTGTGTTGTTGAAGTAGTTGGTTGTGTTGTTGGAAGTTCTTGTTGGTTTAGTACATGATTTGATTGTGATTTTGAGTTGAATCTCTTGTTTGTTGAGGGACTTTATGATCCTTAGTGTTGGAGTTGAAACCCTTGAAGTTAGGGTGGTTTAGAGATGGAGAAACAAGAGAGGAAAGTCAAATTTGAGGGAACAAGGGGTGGGGGCGTCGCGCTAGCCAGCGCGCCCCAGCAGGCCTTGCAGAGCACCAAGGACGCCAAGTTTTTCCCATTCCTTCCCCACTTTCTCATGCATGTTCCTAGGTATTATACCTATGTTTCATAGCTGTTTCCGACACTCCAAGGTACGTTTAAACATCAAGAGCTCGTCCATAACATGTGATCAAACACCTTGAATTCATAATTCCAATTCAATGAGAGTTAGTTTTCAAGTCAAGTAAAGTTAGAAGTAAAGTGAAGTTTGAAGTCAAGCTTAGAAGTTAAGAAGTATGTCCAAGCAAGTCTCTAAAGCTTTTCAAGAGTCGTTATTAAACATTTTACCTTCGTTTTAAGGTTCAAGTTTCAAGTCAAGTAAAGAGTCAAGAGTTACGAGTTAAGTCAAGAGTCAAGAGTTGAGTCTAGAAGTTCAAGAAGGGACTCAAAGAAAGTCTTTAAGGTTTTCCAAGAGTCTTCTTTGAACGTTTTAACCTCATCTAAGGTTCAAGTTCCAAGTTAAGTATAGAGTTTCAAGTTAAGCCAAAAGTAAGAGTCAAGTGCATTTCTCAAAAGTTATTAGGGAACTAAGTATTCCCAAAGAAGTTTATAAATGTTTTCAAATTTAAAAAAGAGAGGAAACTGAGATTTCCAAGAGTTTTGAGAGGTTTGAGTACTATCTCTTTTTGAGAAAAGATGAGTTTTTGCGAAAGAGTTTCTAAAACATGATTAGTATGACAAATCGAGTATGTCATCAATGTTTAAACAGTATGGTCTCTAGATATACCATCAATGTTTGAGCAGTATGAATATCCCTAGTCATCAATGATCATATTAAAATATGGTTTTGAGATGTTCTTTTTAGAAAGAGTCTTCAAGAGTGTTTGGGCTAAGTTTTGGTAATTATCTCAACTAAAGAAAGATGTGTTTAAAACACTAATGAGCTAAAGTATTTTTGGGAGTAGTCTTGAGCACCTAATTGGGGACACGAGTTCATATTAACTCAACTCTCCATAAGAACCATGTAGCCAACATGGGATTTAACAGGTCATACTTTTTAGATGATCACAAAAGTTAAGCTAGTGGATCCATTAAGCAAAAGTTAAAGTTAGCTTCCTATATCACAGCAAGGTATAGGATGGTCCTTAGGCAACGTGAGGTAAAACGTTGTATCACTACTTAAGCATGTAGTGGTGGTTATCGGTTAGAGAACTCCAATAGTAGAAAGAGCTTGGTTCCTCGAAAAGTTCTGCTTAGTATGGATAGCGGTATGGGACATCATTCATGCATTGCACAAGTACACTTTGAGAGGAAGCATGGTATTTTCATGATATTATAAATATGATTTTTACGTCATGTTTTAAATAGTTTTACAAGCTTTATATATATTGCATGTGTCTCATTGCTTTATATTGAGTTGAGTTCTTCATGAGTTGAACAGAGCCAAGGTAAGTTCTCTTTTGTATCCCTTCCAAGCTTAAGTTGTTGTTTAGCGGTCCAGCTCGCATACTCGTACATTTTATGTACTGATGCCAGTTGGCCTGCATTGTTTTATGATGCAGACGCATGTATCCAGGATCAGCATCCAGCACACCGTTGATCCAGCTGGGCACTCCAGAGTTAGTGGTGAGCCTCCTTGCTTTCCGGAGGACTCGGTTATTTTGTGTTCTTAGTTTTATTTTGTTAGGATGTTGCGGGATTTGTCCCAACATCCATCTCAGAGTTATAGAGGCTACATAGACCATCAGTCAGTCAGTTAGTTTGAGTCTCTTATCTATGTATATATGTAAATATTCTATTTTTGGACTCAAGTTGCCTTTTTGGCCACATTTTATCAGTTGGTTGTTTATAACCTTTCGTTGCATTGAGTTATGCTTTTGAGATAAATTTCCGCTGAGTTAAGAAAGTCAGGCCAAGGGTTCGCTTGGGGCCAGCAATGGTCTCTGAGTGCCGGTCCCGCCCAGGGTATAGGTTCGGGGGGTGACAAACTTGGTATCAGAGCCAGTTCCAGAGTCCTAGAGAATCTATGAAGCCGTGTATGTAGAGTCCTAGTTATCGGTGTGAAGCGTGCCACATTTATAATTGGGAGTCTACAACATTTAGGAATATTTCTCACTTCTTTCACACTCATCTAATTAGTTAGTGTTTATCTCTAAAGAGTTTCTTTCTAATTCATGCTTGTGCGTGTTTCAGAGTATCATGCCTCAACGAAGAGCTGTCAGAGTTCGTCCAGCTATGAGGAGTGTTAAGGAACAAGAGTTACCAAGTGCCCAAGAAGTGCAAACCCAAGAAGAGATCAAATATGCTGATTTTCATGAAGCTATCCGGATGTTAAGTCAAGTTGCAACCTATCATGTTGGGTAGAGAGATAATCGACACGAAGTGGTTGATACTTCAAGAATCCGTGAACTCTTAAGGATGAACCCACCAAGCTTCACAGGTTCAAGTGTCACTGAGAATCCGGAGAACTTTATTGAGGAGCTTAAAAGGGTATTTGATGTGATGCATATTGGTGAGTCAGAGAGAGTGGAACTAGTTGCGTATCAATTGAAGGGTGTCGCTAGAATCTGGTTTGACCAATGGAAACAGAATAGGGCTAAGGATGCGCCAGTAGTGAGTTGGGTTGTGTTTGAGAGTGCTCTCATGGGGCGTTTATTTCCTCGTGAGTTACGAGAGGTAAAGATAAAAGAGTTTCTCACCCTTAATCCGGAGTCTATGATTGTTCATGAGTACATTCTGAGGTTCACACAACTTTCCCGCTATGCTTCGGAGATGGTTGCCGACATGAGGAGTAGGATGAGTTTATATGTTGCTGGGTTGTCTCGTCAGTCAAGCAAGGAAGGCAAGGCTGCTATGCGGATAGGGGATGTTGATCTAGCAAGATTTATGATCCATTTACAACAAGTTGAGAAGGATAAGTTGAAGGATAGAAAAGAGTTTAAGGATAAAAGGGCTAAGATAGTAGGGGACGAGTTCAGGCAGCAAAATAATGATGCTAACCAGTCATCCCTCCCACAGAAATAGACGGGACCTACTTCACCATCTGCTAGTGCACTTGCACCTGAGAACAAAGATGGGTACAAAATAAATTCCTATAATTTCAGGGCTAGACCTACCTATCCTTAAGGAATTATGAAACCAAGGGGTAGTAAGGCTCCTGCATGTGCTAGGTGTGGTAGAACCCACCTAGGTAAGTGTCGTGATGGCCAGACAAGTTGTTTTAAGTGTGGACAAGAGGGTCACTTTATGAAGGAGTGCCCTAAGAGAAGGCAAGGTAGTGGAAATTTGGGCAAGAGGGCCCAATATTCATCAGTTGCTCCCCTAGACATGATAGTACCTAGAGGAGCTACTTCTAGTACTAGCGGAGGAGCAAACCACCTCTATGCAATCAACAGTCGCCAAAGGCAAGAGGATTCGCCAGATGTTGTCACTGGTATGATTCGAGTCTTTGACTTTGCTATTTCTGCTTTGCTAGACCTATAGCGAGTTTATCTTTTGAAATTCCTTATGTTGCTATGAACTTTGATGTTATACCTGAGCAACCTAGTGAGCCAGTCATAGAGTGGAGTAGTAGTTCAGCAGTGCCTAGGGGTAGTTTCTTTTCGTACCTAAAGGCGAGAAAGTTAGTTTCGAAGGGTTGTATCTATCACTTAGTCTGAGTTAATGACTCTAGTGTTGAGATACCTCTTTTTCAGTCAGTTTCTATAGTAAGAGTTTCCAGAAGTTTTTCTTGATGATCTACCCGGCACTCCTCCTGTGAGAGAAATAGCTTTCGGCATAGACATCATTCCATATATTTGTCCTATCTCTTTTTTGCCTTATAGAATGGCACTAGCAGAGTTGAACGATTTGAAAGAGCGGTTAAAGGGATCTAGTAGATAAGAGTTTTATTTGACCAAGTTGACTTGGAAAAACAACGAATTTTCAACGGTTCGAAGCTTGTGAGGAAGACTTTTAGGAATGGAAAGAGGAGTTGACTACCCCCCCCCCAAGTTATGATATTTTGTTCTTGAGTACATACTGAGTATCTGAATCTAAAATGGATTTGAGATCAATAGTCGAGTTTAGGCGAATCGGGTGTAATGTGATGAACTAGAGTTGGTTGTTGTAGTTTTGCTTCGAAGATACGGCATCATTGTTGTATGATGTTCATGTGGGTGTGTTTGCTTAAAATGAGCTTAGTCTCAGATAGAGAGAGACTGGTTAAAGCACTCACGGGTTATGACATGAGTTCTCTTTATCACCCTGGTAAGGTTAATGTTGTTACTGATTACTTAAGCAAGTTGTCTATGGGTAGCACTGCCCATATTGAAGAAGGAAAGAGAGAGTTAGCAAAAGATGTGCACAGACTTGCACGCTTGGGAGTCAGACTTATAGATTCCACAGAAGGAGGAATAGAAGTGGAGAGCGGGGCCGAGTTATCAGTTATCAGTAGTGTCAGAAGTAGAAGGTGAGAAGGACTCAAACCTTATTTTGCTGGGATTACAGGTAAAATGTTCATAAGCAGTGATAGATTTTGAACAAAGGGGAGATGGTGTTTTGAGGTATCAAGGTGGATTGTGCAATTGATTTCAAAGATAATTGAGATGATTACCTATCTTGAATGGAGTTGCTTACAACGATAGTTACCATTCTAGCACCCAGATGACTCGTTATGAGGCTCTTTATGGGAGGGGATGTAGATCTCTTGTTCGGATGGTTTGAAGCTACGGAAGCAGGGTTGATAGAACCAAAGTTAGTTCATCAAGCTATAGAGAAGGTGAAAGTGATTTAAGAGAGGTTGAAAACGGCACAGAGTCGTCAAGAATCCTACTTTGATGTTAGGAGAAAGGCGTTAGAGTTCGAAGTAGAGGATTTGGTATATTTGAAAGTTTCAATCATGAAAAGAGTCATGAGGAGATTTCTGTTCAGGTTTTAGATCGCCAAGTTCGTATATTGAGAACGAAAGGTGTAGCATTAGTCAAGGTCCTTTGGAGGAACCAGTCTGTTGAAGAAGAGATATCCATATCTTTTCGAATTCGGAGGAAATGTAGATCAAGCTACTAATTTCCTTCTTAGTGTTCTTTAAGTTTTAGTGAGCGTGTTGTTGTTGTTTGCATGGTTGCTTGTTGGGTGTTTAAGTTGATGTTACACCTTAGCTAGTAAGAGTAATCTCATTCGAGGACGAATGTTCCCAAGGGGGAGATATTGTAACATCCGACAATTTGTAATAACTTTGAAAAGGCTTAGAATTGGAATTTATTTATTGTTGGAAGGAATTCAAAAATCTGGAAATTTGGTTAAGTGTGGGAAAAAGTGAGTTTTTGGCCAACTTTGAGCAGTTATAACTCCGCCGAGTTTGCTCGATTCCGAGTTCGTATGAGCGAGTTATGTCCTTTGAAAGTTGGGCAGTTGGCAGGGGATCCTTCCAGAAATTTTAAGGGTATGTTGGTCTTTTCCCTAATCATTTCTTTGGGTTATATTGAGGTGTTAGACTGATGTTTGGATCATTTTGTCCCATTTTAAAGAGTGAGGGTAAGAGTGAGAGTTAGGGCTTGGGAGATAAGAGAGAAAGAAGAGGGGAAGAAGAGGAGAAATGGAAGATCAAGCAAGGAGATCATCGTGGATTTCATCGGGGGTGATCCCTATTAGGTATGTGAGTTCTTAGTGATGGGTTGATCCTTTCCCCCACACACCAAACTCGTTTTATTTTTGAGAAAAGATTGGTCATGTTGTTGAAGTTGTTGGGTTGTGTTGTTGGTGTTGTTGGTTTGTGTTGTTGAAGTTATTGGTTGTGTTGTTGGAAGTTCTTATTGGTTTAGTACATGATTTGATTGTGTTTTTTTGAGTTGAATCTCTTGTTTGTTGAGGGATTTTATGATCCTTAGTGTTGGAGTTGAAACCCTTGAAGTTAGGGTGGTTTAGAGATGGAGAAACAAGAGAGGAAAGTTGAATTTCGGGGAAAAAGGGGCTGGGGCGTCGCGCCAGCCAGCACGCCCCAACAAGGGCTCTGAATTTTCCCCAATGGGGCGCCGCGCCTAGCAGTGCGCCCCAGCAGATCCTCTGAGCTCCAAGGGCTGGCGCCCCGTGCCTTGCAGAGCGCCAAGGACGCCAATTTTTCTCATTCCTTCCCCACTGTCTCATGAATGTTCCTAGGTATTATACCTATGTTTCATAGTTGTTTCTGACACTCCAAGGTACGTTTAAATGTCAAGAACTCATCCATAACATGTGATCAAACACCTTGAATTCATAATTCCAATTCAAGGAGAGTTAGTTTCCAAGTCAAGTGAAGTTAGAAGTCAAGTGAAGTTTGAAGTCAAGCTTAGAAGTTAAGAAGTAAGTCCAAGCAAGTCTCTAAAGCTTTTAAAGAGTTGTTATTAAACGTTTTACCTTCGTTTTAAGGTTCAAGTTTCAAGTCAAGTAAAGTGTCAAGAGTTACGAGTTAAGTCAAGAGTCAAGAGTTTAGTCTAGAAGTTCAAGAAGGGAGTCAAAGAAAGTCTTTAAGGTTTTCCAAGAGTCTTCTTTGAATGTTTTAACTTCATTCTAAGGCTCAAGTTCCAAGTTAAGTATAGAGTTTCAAGTTAAGCCAAGAGTAAGAGTCAAGTGTATTTCTCAAAAGTTATTAGGGAACTAAGTATTCCCAAAGAAGTTTATAAATGTTTTCAAATTTAAAAAAGAGAGGAAACTGAGATTTCCAAAAGAGTTTTGAGAAGTTTGAGTACTATCTCTTTTTGAGAAAAGATGAGCTTTTGCAAAAGAGTTTCTAAAACATGATTAGTATGACAAATCGAGTATGTCATCAATGTTTAAACAGTATGGTCTCTAGATATACCATCAATGTTTAAGCAGTATGAATATCCCTAGTCATCAATGATCATATTAAAATATGGTTTTGAGATGTTCTTTTTAGAAAGAGTCTTCAAGAGCGTTTGGGCTAAGTTTTGGTAATTATCTCAACTAAAGAAAGATGTGTTTAAAACACTAATGAGCTAAAGTATTTTTGGGAGTAGTCTTGAGCACCTAATTGGGGACACGAGTTCATATTAACTCAACTCTCCATAAGAACCATGTAGCCAACATGGGATTTAACAGGTCATACTTTTAGATGATCACAAAAGTTAAGCTAGTGGATCCATTAAGCAAAAGTTAAAGTTAGCTTCCTATATCACGGCAAGGTATAGGATGGTCCTTGGGCAACGTGAGGTAAAACGTTGTATCACTACTTAAGCATGTAGTGGTGGTTATCGGTTAGAGAATTCCAACAGTAGAAAGACCTTGGTTTCTCCAAAAGTTCTGCTTAGAATGGATGGCGGTATGGGACATCATTCATGCATTGCACAAGTAGACTTTGAGAGGAAGCATGGTATTTTCATGATATTATAAATATGATTTTTACGTTATGTTTTAAATAGTTTGACAAGCTTTATATATATTGCATGTGTCGCATTGATTTATATTGAGTTCAGTTATCCATGAGTTGAACAGAGCCAAGATAAGTTCTCTTTTGTATCCCTTCCAAGCTTAAGTTGTTGTTTAGCGGTCCAACTCGCATACTCGTACATTCCATGTACTGATGCCAGTTGGCCTGCATCTTGTTGTGAAGCAGATGCAAGTACCCAGGATCAGCATCCAGCACGCCGTTGATCCAGCTGAGCACTCCAGAGTCAGTGGTGAGCCTCCTTGCTTTTCAGAGGACTCGGTTATTCTGTGTTCTTAGTTTTGTTTTGTTAGGATGTTGCGGGGTCTGTCCCAACATCCATCTCAGTGTTATAGAGGCTTCATAGACAGTCAGTCAGTCAGTTAGTTTGAGTCTCTCATCTATGTATATATGTAAATATTCTATTTTGGGACTCAAGTTGCCTTTTTGGCCATAATTTATCAGTTGGTTGTTTATAACCTTTCATTGCATTGAGTTATGCTTTTGAGATAAGTTTTCGCTGAGCTAAGAAAGCCAGGCCAAGGGTTCGCTTGGGGCCAGCAATAGTCTCCGATTGCCGGTCCCTCCCAGGGTTTAGGCTCGGTGCGTGACAGGGTCATACTTTTTAGATGATTCCTTAATACTTTTTAGCATAGACTAGTGGATCCACCTAGTAGTTAGTTTTTATACCCCCGACAAGTATAAAACGACCCTTGCAGCGTGAGGCAAGAGTTGTATCATCACAAAGTTCATAATGATGGTTGTTAGTTAGAGAAACTATCACAGAGATATTTTGTATTCTTATATACACAAATTTTCTTTTGTATTTTCATATACAAACAAAATTTATATTGTATACTTTCATACAAACTGAGTAATTATTGGATTTTCAATACATTGAGTTGCTTTCTATTGTTTTAAGCTTTCCATATATTTCATTTGTATTGTTGCTTTATATTGAGTTGAGTATCCACTGTTGAGTATCCATAGTTGAGTACCCGGAGTTGAGTATCTTATTAATGAGTTGAGCCTTGTTTCACTTAGTTGAATATCTTATTATTGAGTTGTGCCTTATTTCACTACGTTGAATACCTTATCATTGAGTTGAGTCCTATTTCCTATGAGTTGAGTTGAACTATGTTTCTTTGAGCTGAGTTGAGTGAGTTGAGAAGAGGTAAGTATGTTTCTTTTCTACCAGTTAAAGCTTATGTTTATGCTCTAGAATTCCCCTTACATGCTCTTACATTCCATGTACTGAGCCATTTGGCCTGCATCTTTTCATGATGCAGAGTAATGTATTCAGGATCATCAACATGCATTTTTTTGAGGTCAGGGGATGTTCCAGTCAGCTTTGGTGAGCCTTCTTATATTCCAAAGGACTTGACCTTTATCTTACATTTAGTATTTTTGAGATGTCGTGGGTCTTGTCTCGATATCCTTTTGTAATAGTTGAGGTTTCATAGATAGACAATAGAGTTTTCGAAGTCTGTTCATTTATTTTGTTAAATATTTTAAACTCTTAAGTTGCCTATTTTATGGCGAGTTGAATATATTATTTTTATTTAGTTTTTAAACTTTGTATTCTTGAGTTGGTCTTCGGTTTGTAGTCAACTAGAATGAGGGTTCACTTGGGGACCAACAATAGTTCTTGAGTGCTGGCCACGTCCAGCGTGTAGGCTCGGTCGTGACAAACTTGGTATCAGAGCATAAATTTCAAGTGTCCTAGGGTGTCTATTAAGCCTAGTCAAGTAGGATCTTTTATATGGTTGTGAGGGCCCCACTTCTTCAAATGAGGGACTTCAGACATTTAAGAAAAGTTTCCCATCTTTCATACTCTTTATCGTTCAATAGAGATATGTCATAGAGATTTATTCATACTCGTGTGTTTCTCATATTCATTCGACTACCCCTCATACTAGAGGTGGTTGAAAAGTAAAGCTCAAGATTCTTATGGATAAGTTATTATTAGCAAAAATATTGAGGAAGTCATGAGACTCCAGAAGGGCTTGACAGAAGCTCATGAGTGATTTAAGTGTTGAGTTTTAGGGTAATGCCTTCATATTCATATGAATCATGCATTTGAGCTAAACGCGAGTTGTACTCTTTTCCCTAACCCTTGTTTCAAGTGAGATACTTATGAGTATCTATGTTTTGAGCTTGGGTAGATTTTCACCCAAAGAGGTAGCCTAAGTTACGAGATCATGAGAAGTTATAGTGAAAGTTCCAAGAGTTAGTGGAATGTATGTAGAGGTTCAGTAATTTAAGGAAAGGATATAGTGATGGGGCATATTATGTTTTTGAAATCGTGTACCCAGTCAGTTAAAAGTGATGAGTTTCCTTATGAGTAATATAAGGAATAATAATGTGTAGACAGTTCATGATAGAAGGAACATAAATAGTTACTAGTCAAGATAAATTAGAGTGTATTGTTAACCGGAATAGAGTTGATGTCGATGTGTCATCATGTTAAAGAAGAGTAAGTGTATGTCTGGAATCAGATTGCCGAGTATTCAAGAGGTGATAAACCCAAGCTAGGCTTATGAACTTTGAAGGGGGAAACCTTATGGTATTAAGAGGATGATAGAACTAGTTGAGAGGTAAGGATTTACTACTTGTCATAAGGTCCTAGTGGACGAGTGTTTCTTAAATTGTGCATAGTAGTGGTGAGTTAGTATAGTAGGCGAGCAATCATATTGATATTCAGGTTTAGTAATAAACATTAAGCTTGAATTTGAGATTAGTGTCATGATCAAAAAAATTAAAATATCAGGGTGATGATGTTAGTATCGAGATTTGATCGAGAAGACGTAAAATAGAGTAGGTGAGGAATTGAGGTGATTAGCTACAATAGATATGAGTGGTACAAGTGAGAGATACTAACATTTAAATGAGGACAGTGAAGTGTGGCTAAGTCAAAAGAGTAACAAGAGCATTAAGAGGTGTACTGAAAGGGTATGTGATTAGAAGAGGTTAAGAGAAACACCTTAGAAAGAGGTCTTAGTACCTGCTTATTGAGAGTTTGATAGTCATGAGATAAGATTCTCCTGAGTATTATAGTAAAAAAGGATGTAGACCAGTTTAGAGATGATTGAATAGGTCCATAACTTTCAAGTGTCAGTGTAACACCTCGAAACTCAAACTTAGAAAATGCAGTAGAAAACACCTAAACCAGTGAACCATGATAGGGTTCAGTGATATGGTCCATGGTCCGTTGACCTTCCCGTGGACTTCAGCACCCTCCAACAAAGGTGGAGTACGAGACTCTTCACAGGTTGTGGACCACCTCACAGGTCGTGTAGGCACCCGTGGTGGGGAGTAAGAATCCCTAAGGCCTGACATCAGACTACGGAGCCCTTAACGGGCCATGGTCTTGATGACAAACCGTGGGAGTGTCCGTAGACCTGAGCCAATAGGCCACCTACCCATCTGTAGGATCACGTCGACCTTTACAGTCCGTGGACCTTTACACAGGCCATGCTAGGCCTCGTGGTTGATGACCCAAAAACCATTAGTTATTGGACCAAGGACCATGACCGACTCCATGGTCCGTGGTCCCTTTAACGACCCGTCATAGTGGTCGTGGTCAGCCCATCAGTTCCTCAAGTCGGGGGTCGTTTGGTCTTTCCCCTATGTGCTAGACACCTAAACTACGTCGTGTAACCCCAAAACTATGTGATTTTGGTCAATATTAGCCTAGTAAAAAAATTAGAACCTAACCTAATATATTATTCACCTAAGTCAAGAGAAAGTTAGACAAAAAATCATAGGAGAAGTCGACCAGCCCTAGCTCCAAGAATAGAACAAGTTTTCATCAGTTTCTGCCCTGAAATCGAAAGATTTCCCCGTGGAATTCATCATCTGGTATGTGGGTTTTCACTAGTGGGTTCCTTTCACCCATTAGATCCCTAGATTTCAGTCAGAATCTTGATTCCTTTAATATTATCTAGACCTAAGGTTTCTTGAATGTTAGAAATTGTTGGGTTTTAGCTATTAGAATGATCCATATCAGATTTATCATATTTTTGCTTAGTTTCTTGTATGATATTCAAAACCCTAGTTTTATATATTCGTTTAGTTCATGAATTATACACGCTAGGACATATTATTCATATATACACACACTTCAGTTTTACGAATGTCACATTATCAGTCATAATTGTTACATTCTCAGAGTTTGTATGTCAGTATTTTGAGCTATCCAGTATTACAGAAATGTAGTCATAAATTATTAATTTCATAATCAATTGGGAGTAGCTTAATACCGAGTGGACTAGGGTCATTCACCCTCAAGTCCCAGAACTATGTATCCTGTAGGTTGTAAGTCCCCTCAGTATCATTTTAGTGATCACGTCAGTCATGCCTCTATACCTCTTATAAGGTATATTGGGTCCTCTCGATAGGGTGTATACATCGGACTCCACATTTAGCTCATGTGGTTTTATGTCAGTTAGCTCCCTTATAGTCAGATTCTATTGCATTTACCATGTTCTCAGTTACAGTCAGATTTTAGTCTCAGTATGTTATAAAACTGATCATTGCATTCAGTTAGTTCATGTTCTGTTGTCACGACCCAAGCCTAGGGCCTAGACGTGACCGGCGAATGGGGAACCCGAAGGAACCCCAAACAAGCCTTGGTCGCGGAAGCAATTAAAATGACCATAAGCGATAAGCATAATCAAGGGGGAAATCGGGACTAAGGGAGCAAGAAAAAGAAGAAGAAATGATACATAAATACCATAGATGAGTCAAGTTCAAGCATAATACACAACTTGTCCAACACCACCTCTAAACATGAGTACTTAGCGGGGGCCAAGACAAACTACCGGGCTCACCCTCATAGTCAATACATAACAAAAAAAAAAAAGTCTTATACATAGCAAAAGATCATAAGCAACGTCCCCGGAATGGAGGACTCACCAATAACCTCGATAGAAAATCGTATTAGCCACGCGGAGGAGGATGGTCAAGCGGTGCTCCGGTCCCTACATGGTGACATCATGTAGGCATAGAGTATGCATTAGTACGTTTGAATGTACTAAGTATATGGGATGCAATGCAATGCTACAATAGATGGACATCATAGGAAAAATGCATAATCATACCAGATAGATAGCACATTAATGAAATGATATATATAATGACGCTTACATAAAAATCATATTTAGTGGGACGTAGTACATGTGTGGCGAGTGACCATCAATATAGTATTTCCAAGGCCTACCACCCCCTTGGAGAGGCGAAAGAGGTACAAACCCCTCAATGTGGTTACCCGAGCCTACCACCCCCCGAGCTAGGGACCAAGGTACAAACCCCTCGATATGGTTATACAGGCCTACTACCCCCCGTACTAGGCAACCAAGGTACCAACCCCTCGATACGGTTATACGGGCCTACTACCCCCCGTACTAGGCTTGGTCAACTCACAACACTATATAGAGAAATCATATACATGTATCCCTTTCATCATCATTTCAATAATTATATAATCATCCGACTCCTAGGATGTACATTGGACCTTCCATTTCCTAAGAATTCTATAAATGACATTTTATCAAACACATGGTGGGCTATTGTTCATGTAGATAAAATTATGTCTTTCAAGAGTACTAAGTCCAACCAATTCCGAAATACATATAAATCAGCCCACCAACAACATACATATATATATCAACCTTCATAATTTGATCATGGAAGCATGAAAACCATAAACATCACATAATAATTCCATTTCATGATAATATGCAAAAATAGACCATAATAGAATGTGTAGTAGTAATTCCATAATTCAAGAGTTCATAAATGATCATAAGGACCCATAAACTTGAAGTAAAATAGAGGATAAATGGTTGGACTTGTGGAAAGGAAGGTTTCCACAATCAACCCACATACCTCAATTTTGGAGAATCCTTGATGAAGATTGGAATGGAGAATTGAAGCTTGAGATTGAGTCTTGAATCCGGAATTAGAGCTTGAGATCTTTGAATTTGGTTGAAGATCTTGGTGGAATTTTGGAGAGGACTTAGAGAGTGTTTTTGAGTGTTTTGGAGCTAGAAAAATTTATAACTAAGTATGGGACATATCCTCTTTTTATAAAAGAAAAACGTCTCCAGCCGCTACAGTAACTTTGCTCACTGGAATTTGCAATTCTGCCGAGACAGGGTTTACGAAAATGGTCATAACTCCCTCATCCTAACTCGGAATGAGGTGAAAATAGGTGCGTTGGAAAGCTAACTCAAAGGGCTTTAATTTAATAGGTGGTGGCCCTTCCAGTTCCTTGTGTGCTAAGAGATATGCCCCTTTAAATTTGACCCTGAAAATCGCATTTTTTGCGATTTTCAAATTTTGATGCGATTGTTCTAAAATTCGGGTTAGACCCATTTCCTACTCAATTTGACCCCCTGAATAAGAATATGAAGTCGAATTTCCGAAATCATGCACGGATTTTGAGAGATATGGAAATTACAATTATAGGTGTTTCCGAAGCACATTTTCGGGCATTTTGGGGTCGTTTCATCTGTATTCTCAGTTTAGTATCATGCTTATCTATAATCATTGCTAAGATATTATGCTTTGGTTCAGTTATGTTATTCTTTAGCTTTTCTCTATCATACATGCTCAGTACCTTTCAAGTACTGACACATACTCTACGCTACATCTTTCTTGTGATGTTGGTTTAGGTTATCAGCTTCCAAATGATGCATAGATTGGTTCATGATCTTCAGTTCATCAGCATCAATGGTGAGTCCTTATTCTTCGAGGACGATTTACATAATTATCTTCCTTTGCTTTTAGTTTTAGTTTCAATTTTTCTAGATTTAGCTCGGGCATGTCCCAACACTTCTAGTAAGTTAGAGGCTTTTTTCAGACGTAGTTAGAATCATCATTAGAATTAAATTTTGACTTTTGAGTTGTTGTTAACTTCTCAGTACTTATATATTCAGATTTAGTATGGGTATTCCCTATAACTTTAGATTATCTCATGATTAGCTTCCGCACAGTATTTTTTTATTCAGTTTATCTTTAGTATGCTTATGATATGCCAATAGGGTTAGCTTGGGGTCACTTGTGATCCTAGGTCCCATGTTTGCGTCGTGAGGGTAGATTCGGGGTGTGACAATCAGCTTTAGAGCTAAGGGGGAGATGACAAATCAAGTTAAATGTTCGAGAATAAGATAGTAATGAGTTCCAAAGAGTATGGGAGATGTATTTTCAGAGGTTCTTTCAGTAATAGAGTGATGTTAGAAAGATAAAGTTAATGATCCTTTTGTGATAATGATGGTGTGATAATTCCGTCTAAGGTTATTAATGAAAGGAAAGAAGAAGATGAGGTTTTGCTATGGGAAATAGCTAAATGAAAGCCCTTATTTGGTTCCGAATTGTAATGCGGGAAAATTCTGGTTGGTATGGCAAAGATGATAAGAGTAACCTTGTTTCATACCCAATCCAGCCGTCATTCGAGGACGAATCCCAAGGGTGAGATAATGTAACACCCCAGAATTTTTTTTGATCTGAGACTGCAACTATCCTTCGTTGTCAGTAGGATTTTACCGATGAATTTAAAATTTCTTGAGTGTTAAGGTCACTAGATGTAGCACCCAGGGTACCAAGAAAAACTAAAGAGAGTTCATTCATGTCATTTCTAAGTTCTTCCATGTTTTGGGACAACTTCAAATGAACACAACTTTCACTGATGAGTTAAGTGGCCCATAAGATATAAAATGAAAGGTCATTGAATTATATTTCCAATGCCGCCAAGTGTGCTATGTTTCAAGGTCGGAAGAGTGAGATATGACTTTTTAAAGTCAGGTTGTCCAATTAAGGATAGTCACCCGAAAATATGATGGGTATTTCTGTCTTTTCCTTACCCAATAAGATTTAATTCGTTTAAAGTAAGGTTTAGGGGTCTATTCTGATTAGGTTTAGTTTTATAATTTTAATATACTCCAAGGTTATTATTTGAGAGTTCAAGAAGAGAAAAATGAGAAAGGCGTTCATCAAACTTCTTGAGTTTTCTTGCGGATTTTCGGAATGGGTTTGATCCCTAAGAGGTATGTAGGCTTCCATAGCATTGGGTTTGTTCACGCACGTGCCAATCATGTTAAATTCAGCGTTAAATTTGTTCTAGAAAGTTGAAGGTTTGATGTTCTTGAATTGTGTTCTTGATATTGGATTTCGTTCTTGAATTATGATGAGATTGATGAGTTCTTGAGGAAATTATGTCGATTTTATAGTTGTGGTTGATTAGATTCTTGAGTACATGTGTTGGGTATCTGAATCTAAAGAGAAATTGAGAAAAAAAAAACAAATCTAGGCGGATTGGGTTTAAAAAATGAGGAAGAAAAAGTCGGACAGAAAACAAGTACCAGGTCCGCATCGCGGATCTGATCCTTCAGAGTGAACTTTACATTCCACGTCGTGAAGAGAATGCAGACCCCACTATCTCAATATTTATTTTGCGAACAAACTTTATAATGCATCTCCTCGTCGTGGACTTACTCCTTAGACAAATTATTTTAACTGTTTCTCATGATTAACTATCTAAAACACTTTTAATCATCACAATATATTTGCTTTTACAAATCATATCCTTGAATCATCATTCAAATTCAAGGTAGAGCTAAGAGTTAAGTTTTTAGAGTTCTTCCGAACATTTTGCGAAAGTCCCTTAGAGTATTTTTGAGGAGTCTTCTACAATTTCTAATAACTTGTTTCAAGACTCGAGCAAGTGAGTATGAGAATGAGGAGAATGTATTCATGTGTCTACTTTATCATCACGAGATCCTTCATATCATGAACCATAACTCTTGAATTTATAATTCACATTCAAGAGAGAGTTATAAGTAGAGTTCAAGAAAGTCTTTGAGTTCAAATGTGAATCCTTTTAGATCAACTATCAATTTGAACTATGTTTTGAGAAAGTAAGTATGAGAATGAAATGAGTCGTATAAATGTGTTCCATATTGTTGTGGAGTCCCTCGATTCGAGTCGTTCATGCCCATAAATTCCGCATGAACTCCATAATTTTAGTATCTTTGAGAGGAGTAGTCTCTTCAAGTTCTAAGTCTTGAGTATTGATTTCATAACCCTTTTGCGATTATATTGCTAATCATGGGATTAGTAAATGTTACCAATAAAGTCCTTGAGTTTAGTAGTTCAGGCCCATAACTCTTCATGAACCCTATAAGTCGAGCAGTCTTCATATGGGAAGTATCTTTGAGTCCTTGAGTTGAGTAATTCATACTCATAATTCCGCATGAACCCTCTGAGTCGAGCATTAGTGAAATGAGTAGTATCATTGAAGTTCTTGAGTTCCGAGTATTGAGTTCTATCTATGGTTACTGAAAACCTTGAATTGAGTCGTTCACCTCCATAATTTAGCATGAATCCAATTCTAAGAAGTCCTTTTGCAAATTGTTTTAAAACTTGTTTTAAAGACTTGAGGACTAAGTTGGGTAGGACTAAAAGTGAAGTTCATTTTCTTAAAAAGAGTATATGGAAACTAAGTATTCCCAAAAAGTAAATGTTTTTCACATTTAAGCAAGAGAGGAAACACCAATTTCCAAGAGAGTCGTTGAGCTAGTTTTTGAATAATTATCTCAAACCACAAAAAGAGGTATGCTTTTAAACATATGAGCTAGTTACATTTTGGGAGTAGTATTGAGCACCGATTTGGGGACGAGTTTGAGTTCAGATTATTCAAAGTCTCTATAAACCGTGTAGCCAACATGGGTAGAAAAGGGTCCACTTTTTAGATGATTCCTTAGTGCTTTTTAGCATAGACTAGTGGATCCACTTAGTAGTTAGTTTCTATACCCCCGGTAAGGTATAGGACGGCCATTGCAGCGTGAGGCAAGACGTTGTATCATGATATAGCTCATAGTGATGGTTGTCGGTTAGAGAAACTCCCACAGAGATAATTTGTATTCTTATATGTCAGAGTTTATTTTGTATTTTCATATACAAACATAGTTTATATTGTATCCTTGTATACAAACCGAATTATTATTGAAATATTCAATACATTGAGTTGCTTTCTACTGTTTTAAAATATTTCCATATATTTCATCTGTATTGTTGCTTTATATTGAGTTAAGTATCCATAGTTGACTACGCTAGAGATGACTACCCAGAGTCGAGTATCTTATTAATGAGTTGAGCCTTATTTCACTTACTTGAATATCTTATTATTGAGTTGAGCCTTATTTCACTAAGTTGAATACATTCTCATTGATTTGAGCCCTATTTCCTCTGAGTTGAGTTGAACTATGTTTCTTTGAGTTGAGTTGAGTGAACTGAGAAGAGGTAATTATGTTTCTTTTCCACCAGTTCAAGCTTATGTTTATGCTTTAGAATTCCCCTTATATACTCATACATTCTATGTCATGAGCCATTTTGCCTGCATCTTTTCATGATGTGGATACTAGTATTCAAGATCATCAATAGGCGTTTCATTGAGGTCAGGAGATTTTCCAGTCTTCTTTTGTTAGCCTTTTTATATTCCGTAGGACGTCACCTTTATCTTACAGTTAGTAGTTTTGAGATGTCGTGGGTCTTGTCCTGATATCCCTCTATAATAGTAGAGGCTTTATAGATAGACAATAGTTTCAGAAGTCTGTTCATTTATTTTGTTAAATGTTTTAAAGACTTAAGTTGCCTATTTTATGGTGAGTTGAACATATTTTTTTTATCCAGCTTTTAAGCTTTGTATGCTTTAGTTAGTCTTCCACTTGTACTCAGCCAAGATGAGGGTTCACTTGGGGACCATTAATGGTTCTTGAGTGTCAGCCACGTCCAGGGTGTAGACTCGTGTCGTGACAAGTGTCAATTGATCCCATATCCAAATGCTTCTAAAAATGAGTTACAAAAGCCTAGTTATTTATTACCCTAATGCAGATCAATAAAAATTGATAACCATAAGTAACTTGGTTGAAAATTCCAACTTGTTCTACAAATTTCACTTACTTTAATCAGAGCGATCTGGTTTTTGGCGTGAAATCTAACATAGAACGGATAGTTTCATATCCTTACCTTACGGTAATCCACCTATTTATTGGCATGATTCTCTATATTTTTCAGAAGTGACTATAATGTTCTAGCTCTTGATTGAAAGAAAGAAGAGGGTATACTCATTGACCGTCCCGAGTTTATTGATCATTATGTTCTCAGCTATGGCAAAATTTTCACTAGTAGGGATATCAGTGGTAGTGATATATGCCTAGGGAGGGCACAAGGTTTACTTACTCATATATGCATTTTTAGAAAGTACATAGTCATTGGCACTTATGACAGAGCAAGCAGTTGTTGGAGGGTTTCCCAGACTTTGGACAACTTTTTTTTAGGACCGGATGGCCATATTATTGGCTTTCCAATATGGATCGACAACAAGGAAGTGTCTTTTCTGGTACGACGTCCCCCAAAATAGTGTCATGATCTATACGAGTATGATACCAACATCAATGTGTACAAAACTATTACACTTTTGGACACAGTAGATTATCCCATGTATTGCTTCCACCCAACATTAGCTTATGTCCATAAGACGCCCTCCAATTATGTAGCGACTAATCAGCAGGCGTATATTGCTGAAAAGTTGGTAACATCAGAAGATTTATCATCGAAGGTAAAAGTAGGTTTAACTTCAATTTTGAATTTTAGTTCTTGTGATGACTTAAATGAGGTTTAAGGTCAGGATTAGCCATTCCTTTCAATTTATGTTTAAAACACCTCAACTGAGTCAACAGATATTTCCATAGAGATATTGTGTGACTTCTTTGTTTGACATTCAAGGTCTCCTTTTTTACTTTAAGCAAATATTGTATATAACTATGTCCAGATACATCAGAAGAAGAAGAGGCAGTAGGAGAAGGAGGAGGTTAAGAAAAGGAAACTTTGTAATAGACTTGGTTTTCTTCCCTTCACTATCTTCAATCATAATTACTTTACTTTCAAACATGACATAATTTGTTCTTTCTGGGAGATTGAGGGCATAGTTAAATATTGTAATAGACGTAATAGGCATGGTTTCCTATATGCATTTTGATTAAAAACCTTATGTTCTTTCAAGTGATAAACTCCTATAAATGAAAGATTTTATCATCACTAGGGGAAGATGTTTGGCAAATCTGCCATTCCAAATTTGCTTTGTCAATCAAGCATCGTCGTATGTGTTGTTTTTATTTTGTTCCAATTTTTTTTAACAAGACTAGATTTTATGTTAATTGAATTCTTACTTCACTTTCCTATGGTCAAAAACCATAGAATTATAGTTACTCTATACACCTTCAGGCATACTTAGCTTGATATATTCATCGCAGCGATGAAATCCAACTGAAAAACAATTTCTATTTTTTATCCTTTGGTAGTCCATATACTTATTGGTGTGATTCTCTTTATTGGCTCAGAAGTGATATAGAGAGAGAAGAGGCCATACTCATTGACCGTCCTGAGTTTAGTTCTTGCGATGTTCTAAATGTGACTTAAGGTCAGGATTAGGTTATATTTCTTCTCTTGATGACCAACAAGAACTTTCAGGGAGTAGTTATAAACCAACACTTTCTTTTCCATCCCACCACCCAATTAGGAGGATTAACAATGTTCTCACTACCCTACATACCAATTAATGGTGGAGATGTTCAATCACTTGAGCATGTCTAACTTGTTTGAATCTTCTACTTAGGGTATCCCTATATGCATTTTGAATGTGAATATAAACTTGCTTTGGGAGGGCAACTACTACATATTTCAAGTGTTGATCATGATGCTCCAACTATGGGACATGAATACCTCATGTGCGTCTAGTCTAGATGGAAAATCACAACCTTTTAGGAACATTGTCATCATGACAATTTAATCTTGCCTTTTTGATCGCCTTAAAAGTCCGATAGCATTTTTCAATATATAAGGTCAAAGCTAAAATTCATAAGTTGAGAACCCTATGTTTTGATGATAATTATTTTATTTTTATTTAATGGAAAACCGCAGATGATAAATTCTATGACATCCTTCCGAAGACATATAGTTTTTTCTTGTTAGACCCCTAATCTAAGTCATTCAGCTAAATGGTTGCATAGACAAGGTTTTTACAGCATGTTTGTCATGACCCGAGGCTACCCCCTGGACGTAAACATGGGACCTAGAATCATGAGTAACCCCAAGCTAACCCTGAGTTGGCATATAATAAGCATTCTACAATTTATTGAATTAAAGAGATAATGTGTGGAAGCTTAAAGCATATGTTAAACTGAACTATGGGGAATACCCAATTCTAGTCTGAAAATATGAAATGTACTAAGAGTTCAATAACAACTAAAAGATCAAACTCAAATCTAAAGCTGAATCTAATACTATATCTGAAATAAGCTTCTAACTAACTAGAGATGCTAAGACATGCCTCAAGCTAACTGTAGCAAAACAGAAATTAAAATGTAAGACTGAATATAAAAAAACATGTCTGCCCTCCTCGAATAATGAGGACTCACCACTGATAATGCTGAATACAGATTGAGAACCGATCTATGCATGATTTTAATGCTGAGGACCTGAGCCTACATCAAGAGAAGATATAGGACAGAGTATACGTCAGTAATTGAAAGGTACCGAGCATGCAGAATAGGATAAAGTTGAACAAATATTTAACTGAACAAAGCATACTAAGAAAAGATATAATCCAAGCATGTTGAATATACTGAAATATACCAAATATGAACTAAACTGAATACAATGACCAAGTACATAATATGTTGAAACTGAATACTGAAATATATATCTGAAAACCTGGTCAAATGCACTAGACTCTGACTGTGGGAGCTAATATTTACCGACATAAAACCATGTGAGCTAAACGTGGAGTCTGATGTATACGCCTCATCGAGAGGACCCACTATACCTTGCTAGGGGTATAGAGGCATGACTGGCGTGATCACTAAAACTGATGCCCAATAGAGGGGAATTATAAACCTACGTGGGCATGTAGTTCTGGAACAATGAGGGTGACTTACCCTAGTCCAACTCGGTATTTAGTCTACTCCCAGCTAAAATGTGTATAATACAACATAACTGAAATAAATTGGATAGTATAATATTCTGGCATGTTGACTAAAAATGCAACCTTAAAGTACTGATAAAGAAAGATTGAAAACTGAGGCATGTATATCTGTTTATCGGTCCTAGCTAGTATAATTCATGAACTAAATGAAACTACATAACTAGGGTTCTGAGTTTCATGCAAGGAACTAAACAACAATGTTATGAAAGCATGATAATTTAAGTAGGAATATTCTAACAACTAAATCACAAAAAAATTTCTAAAGTTCAAGAAACCCTAGGTCTAGATAATATGTAGGGAATCAAGAATCTGACTGATGTTTGGAGACCTAATGGGTGAAAAGAACACTCTAGTGAAATCCCACATACTTGGTGACGATATTAACTGAGAAATCTTTCAATTTTTGGGAAGGAGCTCGAGAAACCTTGATGCATGTTCTTGAGAAAGCTATTGCCTGATTTTTCCCTTTTTGATCTAAGTCTAATGATTTTTTTGTGGATGAAACACTTGGGGTAGTTTTGACTAAGTTACTAGTCTCAAACTGAACAAAACTACGTAGTTTAGGAGTTAAAAATTTTATTTTAGGTGTCCAACGCATACGGGAAAAGACCAAAACGATCCCACTTAAAAACTGACAGGACCCTTTCGCAGATAAATTGATGAACTGTTAAATGGATCACAGCTCGTTAAGTGGGTCGTGGTTCTAAGGCCAGTGGCTACTTGTTCTTGGACCTTCTCTAAACGGTCCACTTCACAGACATTGTGAAGGATCACAGACCGTGAAGGTCACTGTGGTCCTTCACTTAGGCAAGGAGCCCACTGGCTTGGCTTCACAGAAGCTACCAAAGCCCGTCATCAAGACCACGACCCATGAAAGGCTCTATGGTCTGATATCTGAGCCTGGTGAGTTCTGCCTTACTTCAACGAGCCTCTCTACGGCTCGTGTGGTTGTCCACGAACCGTGAAGGGTCTCGTGGTCCACTATTTCTGGTTGGGTGTGAACCATGAACAGGTTGATGGACGGAGGTTCCTTTCACGATTTGTGAACCCTGTCGTGGTTCATCTATTTTTCTGTTATTCTGGTCTGATAAAGATCTGAGGTGTTACAATGTTGACCTTATAGCTTGCATAAGCCAAGGAAACAAACATGCAAGGCTAAGTTGGTGACATGCTATTGATAAAGCTAAGGTGTGTGCAATGGCACCAATGCCTGATTCCAAAGTTGCAAGTGAAGACTGTTAGAAATTGATTTATTTCTAGATGTTTTTTTTAATGATTCTTTTTTAAATATTATGTTAAGTATAAGGAAAGGTAGACCTTATTTTATGGAATATGTTTTGTGAGAAAGTTAATAGTAGTTGGATATGTATTGTCCTCTACTAAAAGTGGTATCTGAACCCTTCTTCTTGAGGGATCTATGAAGGAAAGAAGGCTAAGGATTTTTCTCTAGTTCTTCTAATGTGTGAGCTGAGCAGCAGAAACATGGCATCCAACGACTTCTTGGGTGCAATACTTTCTATGTTTACAGGAGAAAACTATCACATATGGGTGATAAATATGAAGGCTTATATTAAAGCTCTTAGTCTATGGGAAACAATTGAAAGTGAAGATGATCTTCTTTCACTTGGACCAAATCCAACCGTTGCACAAATGAACATTTATGAAGATGAGAAGTCAAGGAAACCAAAGGCTCTCACATGTCTTCATTCAGCACTTTAAGATGTGATTTCCACAAGAATAATGACTTGTGAAACACCTAAAGAAGCATAGGAGAAGCTAAAAGAGGAGTTCAACGGAAGTGAAAGAGTTAAGACTGTCAAACTCTTAACTCTCAAAAGAGAAATTGTCGTGTTAATGATGAAAGAAGGAGATACTGTGAAAGAATATTCTTCCAAACTTGTCGAGATTGTGAAAAAAATAAGGTTGTTTGGTGAAACCTTTCCAGATTCAAGAGTGGTGGAGAAGATAATGATATGCCTACCAACAATGTTTGAGTCTATGATTTCAGCAATAGAAGAATCTTTTGATCTGAAGACCTTATTGGTAGCGGAATTGATCAGCGAGTTGAAAGCTCAAGAACAACAATCAAGTATAAGAGATGAAGAAGTAGTGGCATTTCAGGCAAAGCATAAAGGCAAGCACCTAATGAAAGACAACAACATGAAGATAAAGTAGCAAAGGGAAAAACATGGAGGGAACCTTCAAAGAAAGGAAAGTTTCCACCTTGGAACCATTGTAAAATAACCAATCATCAAGAAAAGGATTGTTCGTTCAAAGGAAAGTCATCGATTCAATGAGGATTTTGTAAAAAATGGGTCATATTGAGAAGAATTGTACGCTCAAGTAGAGTCAACAACAACAACGCCATGTCCAGCAAGAAAATTTTACTGAAGAGTCTAAAAAGAAAGAAGCAAGCTTATTTTTGCTTCTCATGAAGAAAAGACAACAAAAAAATCCTCATGATTCATAAACAATGGATGTACGACTCACATATCACACGATGCACTCATGTTTCATACAATTGACAAGTCAATCAAAACAAAAGTAAGGATAGGAAATGGTGAAACAGTAGATGCACTTGGAAAGGGTTCAGTTGCCTTTCAGAGTACAGAAGGTACAAGGTTTATACATGATGTGTTGTATGTTCCTCCTTTAACATGTAACGTGTTAAGTGTGGCTCAAATGATGTCTAAAGGTTTTTGCAATATTTTTTAAGGACACACATTGTTTGGTTTTTGACTCAGAAGATAGTTTGATTGTTAAAGTAGAAATGGCGGATGAAACTTTTCATTTATATGGGAGGTTTGATAGTGCAAATTTTGTAAGTAGGATGAGTCATTGTTGTGGCACAAAAGATATGGTCATTTTAACTATGCTACTTTAAAGTTTATGTATTTAATGGGTTTTACTAAGGATTTACCTGAGGTTTCACTGTCTAAAGAAGTTTGTGACTCATGTCAGATGGGTTAGGTACATAAGAAATCATTTCCTAAAGATACTACCTGGAGGGCAACTGAAAAACTTGAACTAGTTCACACTAATGTGTGTGGACCTATGCATGCATCATCTTTGGGACACAATAAATATTTTTTGCTCTTTATTAATGACTTAGCAAGGATGAGTTGGGTTTTCTAGTAACAAGTGTCAAGTATTTTGAGTTTTCAAGAAATTTAGAGCTTTTGCGGAAAGACAGAGTGTCTGTAATCTAAAGGCTTTATAGTCAGACAAAGGTTGTGAATACACTTCAAGTGAGTTCAATAAGTTTTGTGAGTATATGGGGTTGATCACCAGTTGACAGTAAGTTATTCACCCGAACAAAATGGAGTCTCGGAGAGAAAGAACAGAAAAGTAGTTGAATTGGCTAGATGTTTGTTGCTGGAAAAGAAACTGCCACAAAGCTTTTGGGCATAAGCTATTCATACTTCAGTGTATTTGTTAACTAGACTGCCAACAAAAGTTGTGGATGAAAAGACTCCTATTGAGGCATGGAATTGAATACAACCATGTGCCATGCATCTAAAAGTTTTTGGTATGATATGTTATTCTCATGTTCCTTCTATCATAAGAAGCAAAGATGAACCAAAAGGTGAATTGGGGATCTTTATTAGTTATTCATCACAAACCAAGAGTTATAGAGTTTTCAACTTTCAAACAAAAACTATTTCAATCCGAAGAGATGTAGTTGTGGATGAGCATGCTTATTGAAACTGGGATACGGAGCAAATTGAGAAAGATAATGCAGTTTTTCAGAACTTGAGTCAGCTGCCTGAAATCGAATCATTTCGGTTTGAAACTCTAGAAGAAAACAAAGAATCAGACAGGGAGTCCTCACCTAATTCACCAATTTTGAAGACAATGTCCCTTTCTGAGATATATGAAAGATGTAATGTTGCAATCTCAAAACCAAATAGCCACATAGAAGCATCAAGACATGAAGTTTGGATTCAAGCTATGAAGGAGAAGATTGGTATGATAAAGAAGAATGATACTTGGAAGCTGGTTGATAAACCCAAAAATAGAAATGTACACAAGGTGAAGTGGGTTCATAGAACCAAACTTAATCCAGCTAGGTCAGTTTATAAATACAAAGCATGCTTGTTGTGAAAGGTTATGCGCAAGCTTCAGGTCTGAATGATGGAGACATGTTTGGACCCGTTGCACGACCTGATATAATAAGGTTGTTATTTGCATTGGCAGCCTAGTCAAATTAGAAGTTGTATCGTTTGGATATGTAATCGGCATTCTTAAATGGACTGTTGCAGGAGGAGATCTATGTTTATCAACCAGAAGGCTTTTAAGTTACATGAATGGAGGATAGAGTCTACCAACTTCATAAGGCATTGTATGGATTAAATCAGACTCCTCGAGCATGGTATAGTAAGATATATAATCATCTCATTCAATGTGGCTTCAAGAGAAGTGTAAATGAAGCCACTTTATATGTGAAGAAGGCTAAAGGAGGAGATGTGCTTGTGGTGTCACTCTATGGTGATGATCTTCTGGTAAAAGGAAGCAATGAAGCTATGTTGAACAAGTTCATGCGAGAAATGGAGACCAAGTTTGAAATGTCAGATTTGGGTGAAATGAGTTACTTGCTGGGAATGCAGATTCATCAACCTACTGATAGAATCTTCACTTCTCAGAGAAAATATGCATGGGATATTCTTAAAAGGTTAAAGATGGAGAGGTGCAAGTGTGTACCGATTCCACTGGTTCACAGTGAAAAGATTTCAAATTTTGAAGGAGGTGACAGGGTTGATCCAAGCGTTTATAGAAGTCTGATTCGTAGTTTGATGTATTTCACAGCAACAAGACCTGATCTCATTTTCGCGAAAAGTCTTCTGTCAAGGTTTATGGAATCTCCAAGTGAAGTTCATCTTGGTGTTGCTAAACAAACATTGAGATATATCAAAGGAACTGCTGATTATGGTATTTGGTTAAAAAGGGAAAAGCAAGGGCAACTGATGGGTAATTCAGATAGTGATTGGGCAGGAAGCGTTGATGATATAAAAAGAACTTCTGGATATGCCTTGGCACTTGGTTCAGGCATCTTCTCGTGGAATTCAAAGAAGCAAGAGGTGGTAGCTCAATCTTCTGCAGAAGCAGAATACATCGCCGCTGCTAGTGCAACTAATCAGGCTCTATGGTTAAGAAAGATTCTACATGATTTGGAGCAAAATTTCATTGAAGCTACTGTCATTAAGGTTGAAAACAAGTCAGCAATATCTATGGCCAAAGATCTGGTGAAACATGGCCGTAGCAAGCATATAAATGTGAAGTTTCACGCTATTAGGCAAGCAGAGAAAGAGTGCAAAGTTCAACTTGTTCATTGCAGATCAGATCAGGAGATTACAGACATCATGACTAAGGCTCTTCCTAAGGGGAAATTTGAAGTTCTAAGGGCTAAGTTAGGAGTATCCAAGAAAAATCTCAAGGAGGAGTGTTAGAAAATGAGATATTTCTAGATGGTTTTTGTTTAATGGTTCTTTTTTAAATAGTATGTTTTGTATGTAAGGAAAGGTAGACCTTATTTTATTGAATATATTTTGTAAGAAAGTCAATAGTGGTTGGATATGTATGGTCCTCAACTAACAAAGACCAAGGACTTGAGGGCAAGGCAGCTTGCTGAGGACTTAACAAGTTGAAGGCTAAACAAGTCATGTGGGCATGGCATTGATATTCAAATAAAGGAAATGGACAAACGACGAGCAAAGCTAAGGAAGCTACACAAAGATCAACAATGTTCTCACTAACACTCCGATGTGCACTCAAACCTACCTACCGATTAATGGTGGAGATGTTCAACCACTTGATCATGCCTAACTTGTTTTAATTTTCTTTTTAGGGATTCCCTATATGCATTTTGAATGTGGATATAAAAAAAATTTGGGTAACTGCTGCATTTTTCAAGTATTGACCAACTTTAGCACAATAATACCTCATTTGTATCTAGAATCAGAACCTTTTAGGAACATTCTCACCATGACCATTTGATCCTGCCTTATAATCCCCTAAAACATCTGATTCTTTACATTCATGAATGAAACGTATTATCTGATGTAGACGTTAAGAACTAATATCTGATGTCCCTAGACTAAATCCATTAAATAACAAGAAATCTTAAACTACCTTAGTTCTTCTGCATGCTGAAAATACTACAGGGATTTCAAGTTTTACATCAAATCCAAAGCTTACCAAATAGACAGAATGTTAGCATTCTTACCAAACTGGCTAGAAGGTTGACTGTTGAATGAGGTAATGTACCGGCAAACTGGTTGTCTCCAAAATGGAGCATTATACGCTTCTACCAGTTGGTAAGAGAAATTACAAAGTCAAGGTCATCATGCTTACCGTATCCAAGTTGGTTACTCCAAACGTTGAGACATAACAAATTCCGCAAGTTACCAAAACCCTTGGGTATATTTCAAATGAAATTGTTTACTGGAAAATCAAGCTCTAGCAATTTTGAAGCATTGGCCAAGGAGGATGGTATGGAACCAATGAATTGACATTTCACCAAGTAAAGTATTTGGAGATCAGGGAAGTAGTTCCCCAAATCGAATATGAGATTACCAGGGATGAAAAATTGTACAACGGAGAAGGGAACTCCATGGATAAACTATTACTGACAATCCAAAAGGCCTCAACTTGGTCAATCGAGCTAAAGAAGCTGTCACTTGTCCCTCTAGATTGTTGTACGATAAATACAACTCTTCGAAAGATGTAAGATTCTAATAGAACATTGAAAGTGTCCTGTGAGGTTGTTATTTCTGAGATACAGTTTCACTAACTTCATTAAAGATATTGGTTGGTTAGGAATTTTCCCCAGAAGAGTGTTGCTTCCATGAAAAGGCTCTTGAGGTTAACACAATGTGATAGATTAGCTGGAATAGGCTCAAATTCAGGTTTTGAATCCTTGACAGCATGCTGAGTTGTTGAGCATTTTTTTATGGAAGACATTCTCCCCAAAGAGAGGTTTCAAAGATGACTTGAAATCGTACCTGCCAGTCTCAGCCCTTTGTGATTCAAACGGATGACTCCTTCGTGTCTCAGGCAACATTTTACTCCAGTTCACTAACAGAAATAAACAGAATCATTCTAAGAGATGAAAACTCTTGATGGGTACTCAGTTATTTGGGATTTGAATCAAAGTAAGACAAGTTTGTCCGTTACATTCCCAAGAAAAGCAGTTGATGCAGAATGTTGGAGAGATATCAGAATATAAACACAGTATGGATAGCCTGAAAGGTGTGGAAGTTAAAACTTGCTGCGAAAATTTCCATTCTGGAAAATGTCAAACACCAAACGATGATACCTCTCTGATATGTTGTTTTTGGTATTGGAACGCCACTTCATGGTATATTGACAAAAAAGTAACAAATACGCACAATTATAGACAAGTTGTCACTGACATACTGACAAAAAAAATATTTTTTAGCATTTCCTTCAAGATTGATTCTGACTTTGGTGCTTGATCCACCTAATCTTTTCTTTATAATATCCTCTACGGCATGATCCTTTTTATGACGTGAAAGCTAATATATAAGCAATACTTTCAACTATATGTCCTCCACCTGTTTATCGGCGCAATTATTGGATCATAAGTGATAGTAGTGTTCTACCTTTTGATACAAAGAAAGAAGAGGTTATACTAATTGACCATCTTAAGTTTATTGATCTTCATGCGCATCACTTTGAAAGTATGATCGATAAACTCAAAACAGTCAATTAGTATATCATCTACTCTCTTTGAATCAAAAGGTAGAACATATTGTCACTTAGGAGACTATAAAATTGCTCCAATAAACACGTGGACTACCACAAAAAAAATAGTTGAAAGTATCCTCAATCAGTTGGATTACACGCCATAATTCGGATCGTTGATGAAAGTAGGTGAATTTATATAACAAGTTGGAATATCCAGCCAGCATATTGATGGTTACCAATTTGTATAGATTTAAATTTGGGCAAACAAATGATTTTATTAAAATAACGAATAGGGTAATTATACAAGACATTGGAACAAAAGGATTAGAAAAGAAATCGATACAATTATTAATTAAACTAAATGACCATCTTTACAGTTATGAATAAGGATCAAGAAACAAAATCAATACAATTAATCAAAACAAAAGACAATCTTTACCATTATGAATAAGGATCAGGAAAGAAATCAATACAATCAATCAAAACAAATTTCAAACGGATGACTCTTTCGTGTCTCAGACCACATTTTACTCCAATCCACTGACATAAATGAACAAAATTATTCCAAGAGACGAATTTTTTTTATGGGTGCGCAGTTATTTGGGATTTGAATCAAAGGCAGGTTTATTAGTTTCATTGCCAGCTGATACAGCATGTTCGAGAGAAAATGAAAATATAAACACATGAAACATAGTATTGATAGCCAAAAAGGTGTGGAAGTTAAAACTCGCTACTATAATTCCATTCTGGAAAATGACAAGAACCAAAAGATGATACCTCTCAGAAATGTTGATTTTAGTATTGGAGATTTGGAGCACCAATGTGGGGTATAAGATACACAAATATATAACAAGCTGCCAATGACATTGACAACAAAAAATTTTGTTAGCAATTTTCTTCAAGATTGATTCTGACTTTGGTGCTTGAACCACCTAATCTTTTCTTTCTAATATGCATTAAATTATTCATCTCTCAAAAAAGTCACAAACTTCTGGTGCAAGGTAAGGACATATCAACTAATCTTTTTATTAATCAAGAGTCAACTCCCCATATTTTCTCTATAAGTTCACTGATTCATAATAGGATATGCTGGAGTTGCTATATTTTTTATTCCGAATAAAATACCCTTGTATGGTCTTCTTTTCTCATATCCGTGGGGATGAATCTTTTGATATCCTTTTATCAACTTGACAATCCCCCGATCACTAACAGAACACAGTTTGTGTAAACATGTATTACAAAATTTGTTTTGCTTTAACATAGTTCTAAGATAGGCATCAATGCCTACATCCTCTTGTCTATTTTTTTTCGGGGGGCTTAAGAATAATTGTAGCTACGATTTGTACGGAAATATAATGCGTGGATGATGCATTAATAAATATCTAAACATACACAAATAATAAACAAAGCATTTCTGCACCCACTTATACATATTGGGAATTAAGAAAACTAAACAACAACCATCCAAGGAAAGAATTAGAGTACTATTCAATTCATTTTGCTGGTTAAATCCTCTCAATCCATATTCCCCATACAAATTTGTTGCATCCTTAACTTTAGTAGCTTGTTCATCACATATCTCATTGATGATCAAGTCTCGATGGCTGTTTATTTTTTATATCAGGTCCAAACGCATAGTGTTTATAATTTCCACAACATCGTGATCCTCTACATCATGATCCTTTTTTATGTGAAATCCAACAGATAAGCAATACTTTCAACTCTATGTCCTTCAGTAATCCACCTATTTATTGGTGCAATTATTGGCTCATAAGTGATAGTAGTGTTCTTGCTTTTGATACTGACAGAGAAGAGGCTATACTAATTGAGCTTCCTGAGTTTATTGATCTTTGTGCACCATCACTCTGATCGATTGAAGCGAATACAATGATCGATAAACTCAAAAAAGTTCATCAGTATATCATCTACTCTCTTTGTATTAAAAGGTAGAACATATTGTCACTTATGAGACCATAAAATTGCTCCAATAAACACGTGGACTACGACAGACCAAATAGTTGAAAGTATCCTCAATTAGTTGGATTTCACGCCATAATTCAGATCGTTCTGATGAAAGTAGGTGAATTTTATATAACAAATTGGAATTTCCAGCCAACATATTGATGGTTACCAATTTGTATAGATTTAAATTCGGGCAAATGAATGATTTTATTAAAATAATGAATAGGGTATTTATACAAGACATTGGAACAAAAGGATTAGGAAAGAAATCAATATAATATTAATTAAACTAAATGACAATCTTTACCGTTATGAATAAGGATCAAGGAAGAAATTCAATATAATCAATCAAACAAATGACAATCTTTACAGTTATGAATAAGGATCAAGAAAGAAATCAATAAAATCAATCAAAATAAATGGCAATCTTTACATGTCACGCCCAAAGGGTACCCCATGGATGTAAACATAGGACATAGGAACCGGAGTGACCCCAAGTTAACCCTGAGCTGGCATATCATAAGCGTACTAAAAGATTAATCAATAAATATACTATGCGGAAGCTTAAACAGTGATAACTAAAAGTGGGGATGTAACAACCCGGAAAACTAGTAGGTGAAACTAGAGCCTAACGGGTTTGTTTTGAGTTTGATACGGGTTTGAAGTTGTATAATGAGTTCCCGAGTTTGGGTTGAGGGGTTTAGGGGTTAAACTTCAAGGTACGACCCCCAAAGGACCAACTAAGGGTCCTTGAGGGGGACCCTAAAGCTTAACCCCCAAAGCTGCCCAAGAAGCAAACCTTGCAAAAATTAGTCTGACCTACAGATGGCCATCTACGGCCAGTAGATGGACCCATGCCCCATAGGTGGGGGTCCTGGGTCAGGCCCCAAATTGTCAAGTTGCAGCCACCATCTACAGACCCGTAGGATGGGGTGTCAATGCACCCACGGTCCATAGGTCCATGGGGCATGGATTGCACCTGCAATCTGTCCAATTTGGCCAAGGTAAGTGGTTTCCAATTAATCTGTTTTTAATTAATTTTAAGTAGGGGTTGTTTAATATAGTATTTATATATATATATATATATATATATATATATATAAAGTATTTTAAGTCATTAAACACTCTATTAACTCATTATATCTCAAGACCCCAAATCATAATCACCCCTCCACTCCAAAAATCTTATCCCTAGAAACTCCATTGAATGGAAAGAACAAGGTCAAGTCTAGGGGTCAAGGAGCAGCCTTTCTTCTCCAATTTTGTTTGGAAATCTTCATAAGTTATGGGAGTTTTCATCCTTGGGTAGCCATCACCCAAGGATCCCCATCAAAAGCTTTTATCTCAAATCTAGAAAACCCAAATAGCTAGGGTTTCAACTCAACCTCATGGATTTCTTTCAAAGTTGCTTTTAAAGGTTGCATTATGTTTGTTTATGAATGAATTGCTGATTTTACATTATTTTAACTTGAACTCTTCAAGAATCCATGAGTTACCCAATCCTAGATATGATTAATGTTTACATTATGAATGTTATTGCAAGTTGGTCCAATTGATTGGATGTGAGTAGATTATGATGTCATTGCATCATTTTAATATAATTCTACATGTATATTTTATTAACCTAAGATCCTACGATGAAATTGATATAGTCTAGGGTTATGTCATTGAAGAGGCAAATTGAGGTCTTAGATGTGACCTTCTAAGAATGATGAACTTCTATATGAATTCACTTAGATTAGATGACCTAGACATGGATTGCTTTAGGGTAAAGCTTATAGACATGAATTGAATTGATTAAGGGCTTATATGAGGGATCATGGTTGTGTAGTATTGAGATTGAGTTTATATGTTTCCTATATGACTATAATTGATCAAGAAAGAGGCATGTGGTTAGGTTACCTTGAGAAATAGATATGAATGATGAACATGTGAGGCATTGCCTGAGAGTGAGGCTTGTAACATGAAGATGACTCCTGGGGCTTTAAAAGGTAAAATCTAAAATGAATAAACTAAGGATGTCAAGGCTTTAAGAAATAAGCTATTATGTAGGTTGAGTTGCATATGGCATTATTGTGAAAAGACCTCACCTACATGACCTATGATATGATCACATGATTTTATGCATGAAATGAGTGGATTACTTGAGTCATGGTTGTATCTATGTTTCATGTGTTGAATGCTAGATGTGTTGACTCAATGAGACCCTTGAATACAAGATATGAGGTGTATGCATGATTATGATATTATGTGCATGTTTATGAATACTTTGCGAATAAAGTGTCTATTATGATAAAGTTGTTGTTGTGTCATTGGAAGGACAATCACACACACACATACACCCTATGCATGAATATGACTATGATGTGACTAAGGTGTTGCTTGTGGTTCATGGCCCTTGAATGGCAAAATTATGAGGGTTTTTACATCTTTATGAGAATTGTGTATAAGCTTATGATTCACTTAGAAATTCAAGATCTTATGATTATTGTGTAATTGTGGTATTGTTGAAAGGTAATTCTCCCCATACCCTTACACTTTATTATGCATGAACTGTTATGACTATGATGATCTTGTTGTGTTGAATGAAAGGACATTCTCATGAAGCACTATGAATATGATGTGAAAGGTTTACTCACATATTAAGTTCTAAGGTTGAAAGAACATCCTCACCTAATGAATCTATCAGCTATTATGATATTATGTTGGTTTGAGTGCCTAGTGCATTCTTTCATGAACATGAACTTAAGTAAAGACTTAATGTGACTTTTAAATGTAATTATGCTTAGCACCGAGTGGATATGAAAATGAGATGGAAAGTTTTACGCTAGTAGTTCGGCTTCCCAATGTATGTACTCTCATGAGATGAAAACACTTTACGTTAGAAGTCCGGGTTTCTAGTAGCAATCTCCTTATCCCATAACTATGTGCCCACATAGGTCTTTAACTAGTGGATCCACCTAAAAGCTAAAATGAATGTTCTACCTTAGGCAAGTAGGACACCTCTTTTCGGTGTGGGGATAGAACACCGGATTCCATGTAGCTCACATGGTTTATGTCGGTTAAGGCTATTTTCCCTATATGATAAGAATATGAATTACGATAAGAACATGAGTTATGTATTATGGTTCCTCAAGAGGTTCTACTTAGTTTGAGTGGAGGTATGGGACTTCACTTATGCATTGCACAAGTAGACTCACAATGGGGTTATGGTGTGGTTTCCTCATGCTATGAAGATATATGAACTTATGTTATGCATGATCATGGTGGCCTAGAAGTGATACTTAGTGTAGATGGGATTATGGGATCCTATCTATGCATTGCACAAGTATGGCTTAGGGTTGCTTATGTGATAGTTCTATTATGATGATATGATCTTGGTATGTAATTATGCATGTGAACTATGTCTTGTGATGAATGGAGTATGCATTATGTTGTGTTGGAGACTATGCTTGTGATTATGAAGATATCCTTTATGTTATGATGAATTGTGCATGGTTTGTCTTATGAGCTACATTCTCCAAGTATTTCAAAGATATTGTTCAAAAGTGGCATATAGCATGGTTTCAAATAAAATGTCCCTTTTATGCATGTTTTAAGGATTTTTATGCATGGCTTCCATACTTAATACATTTTGTGCTAACGCCATCTTTCTACATTCTCCATAAGTGTAGGGTTTGGAGATATTAGATTTTATCCTCGTGGCTAGGACCTTAGTAGATCAAGAAGAAGAAGATTGGTGAGTCTTCATAGTATTTGACGGCTTGATCATATGTCCTTACGTCTTTCTTTTATGTTTTAGACTTGTTCTAAGGGTCATGTCCCTAAGATTGTATTCAAAGAGTTTTTAATTCAAATGTTCTAGATGGTTTGAGACATAGTGTATAGACTCTCTCGTTTTATAAAAGACTTTGATTGTAAGGAAAAATTTTAAATTTTCTGCATTTTTCACTATGTTCTTATATCATGATATGCTAAGGGCTTGTATGAGACCCCTTCGGGGTCAAGTACGTCGTGTTACGTCTAGGGGGTACCCTTAGGTCGTGACAAGGGAATACCCAATACTGATCTAAATATATAAAAGACTATGAGTTTAATAAAAACTAGAGGATCAAACTCAAAACTAATACTCAATCTAGTACTATGACTAAAAAAACGAAAGTAATATGGCTTCAGATTTACACAGAGCTCGAAGGAGAACCAAGTATATTTTGTAGTCACATATAATTATATATAAGTAATTAATTTAATTGCAAGTAGTTATTTTCTTAAGATAAGAATAACAATTTGTTATTGTGACAAAAAAATAGAGAAAGGGAGAGGTCGAATGTCACCTGCTATTTATAGTAATGAACTAGGGTTATTCTAATTGTAGTTTTGGCCGATCAAATTCAAAAATTTGCTTTTGTGATTCTTCATATAAGAGATTTCAAAAGTATTTTGGCTTCTTGTTGACCAAATTAAAGAAGAGAGATGTTAATGACAGAGAGAAAGAGAGGAGAGGGTCTTATTTTTTCCAGATGAAAATAGAACCAAAACAGAACTGGTGATCTCGATCCTTTTTTGAAATTTCTGGTGTTTATTTGGAAAAGAAAGCATTAGAGAAACAGACGAGTTATTTGCTGATTCATAAAATAGATTAGGGTTTCGGCTAATTTGTGCTCTTTTCTAAACAGATGTTAATATAAAATGGGGTGGAAAGTTAGATCTGATTTGGGGCTTTTGGAAAAATTTCATAATAAATTATCCTTTTGTAAATTTGCAAGCGAAATATACAAATAGAATTCTCAAAATTCCTAAATATAAATACATAATTTGTATATATTTACTCTATTTTTATATTCACAAGCGAAATATAGAAATGTTGGGGTATATACTATTAATCATGTGTTTCGACATAGCATTATAACAATTTTCAAGATTAAACATCTAAGTGGGAGATTGTTATGGTATATACTATTAACCATACATTTAGATATAGTACATTATAACAATTGTGATGGTTAAAAGTATACGTGGGAGATTTTTCTGATATATACTATTAACCATATGTTTAGATATAACCAATTGAATTTAGACAAATTAGGGTCCAAAAACAAGCAACAAATATTGTCAAATTTCTAGGGAACAGGTTTGGGGCGCCGCCCCACTTAGAGCACCCCATATAACCTTCTGTAGGTTGGGCTCTGGGGCGCCACTCCAGCCAGTGGCCCAACCCCAGTTCTGCAGTTATGCCTCTGGTGCCCGACGCCACTCAGAGTGCCAGGGTCGCCAGGTCTTCTACCTTTTCCCACTTCTTTCTGTTTGAGTTTCCTTGAATCGTACCTATAATATCTAGTTGATTTCTATACTCTAAGGTGCATCCAAACATCATGAAATCTTCCATAAACATGAATCATAACCTGGAATCCATAAATTCCAATTCAAGGAAAGGTAAGAGCCAAGTCTAGAGAGTTCCTAGAGTCTTTTCAAAAGTCTTTCACAAATGTTTTAAACTTGTTTTAAGACTTGAGTTTTGAGTTAAGTAAAGAGAAAAGAGTGAAGTTCATTTCTTCAAAAGAGTATATGGGGACTATGTATTCCCAAAGAATAAATGATTTCACATTTATACCAGAAAGGAAACATAGATTTCCAAAGAGCCTTTGAGCTAGTTTTCAGTAAAGAGTATATGCTTTCACAATTAAGCAAGATAGGAAGCACTAATTTCCTAGAGTGTCTTTGGGCTAGTTTTGGAGTAATTATCTCAAACCACAGAGTTACGTTTTTAAACATATGAGCAAGTTATATTTTGGGAGTAGTATTGAGCACCGATATTGGGGAGTATTCACACAACTCCCAGCCCCCATAAACTATGTAGCCATCATGGGTAGAGAAGGGTCATACTTTTTAGATGATTCCTGAGTGCGTTTTTAGCATAGATTAGTGGATACACATAGTAGTTAGGTTCTATACCCCTAGCAAGGTATAGGATGGCCCTGGCAGCAGGAGGAAAAATGATGTATCATCACATAACTCTTACATGATAGTTGTCAGTTAGAGAAACTCCCACAGAAGTATTTTGTATTGTTATATAAACAGAGTTAATTGTATTTTTATATACAAGCATAATTTATATTATATCTTTTCATACAAATTGAGTTACTATTGTATTTGTCAACATACAGAGTTATTATCCATGTTTTAAAGCTTTTCTTTATATTGCATTTATTATACTACTTTATATTGAAATGAGTTTAGTTGAGATGAGTTGAGACTAGGTTTTTTCTTTTAGTTCCCCTTTCAAGCTTATGTCTTGTTTTAAAATTCCCCACGCATGCTCGTACATTTAATGTCCTAATGTTAGTTGGCCTGCATCTTTTCATGATGAAGATACAGGTAACCAGGATCAACATCCAGTGCATCGTTGATTCTAGTTGAGCTTCAGATTTGTTGTGAGCCTCCTTGCTTGCGGAGGACCCCTTTTTATTGCATTATTAGTTAGTTCATTAGGATGTCGTGGGTCTGGTCCCAACGTCCATCTCAGTTGTCAGAGGCTTCATAGACAGTTAGTTGATGTTAGTTCTTGAGTCTTTCCATTTCTATTTTAATGTTTGAGACTTGAGTTTCCATTTTGGCTAGTGAATGTTTCCTTATACATTCTAAGTTTTTATTGAGATTCCAGTTTACTTTTTAAAGTATATTTATCATGAGTAAGTATTCTGCTAAGAGTTAAGCCATACCAAGGGTTCACTTGGGGCCAACAATGGTTTTCGAGTGCAAGTCCCACCCAGGTTGTAGGCTCGGGGCGTGACAACTTTGGTCTCCTTTCCCAAGTCTCTCGCTTCAAGCTCCTACTGAACATTTAGCGGTAATTGGGTTAATGTATTGTATCCAGAATATGGTACATTATAAATATATCAAATATGACCAAATATAAATAAGTGTTTTTATACAGAGTATTTAAAATGTAAAGATATAACACATAGACCTAATTCGACTCAAAAGCTGGCTCATGAATGAAGGATTTTCCAAATCATATAATCAAACCACCAGTCCAATCCCCAACTAGTGTGGGATTCTTACTCACTCTAACACACCATATATTCATCCTCCAAGGGGAGCCCAAATAGGGATAAACTTGACTCTAATACCATGTAAAGATATGGTACTTAGGTCTAATTTAACCTCAAAATCTAGATCATGAGAGGAGGATTGCTCAAATCCATTAAAGCTAACCATTTTGTTTCCCAACCAGTGGGGGACTCTAACCCACTCCAACGCCCGCTTAACGATCAACCCAACTTGAGCGTGGAGCGGGAGCCCAAATGATGATGAACCTTGTATGGACTTAAGCAATAATCCTTCCCTCAGGATCTAACTTTTGGTGTTGAAGTGCGATATCTTTCAATAGTATCAGAGTCATGTCCATTTGGACTCTCGGTACTATTGGAAAACTATATGTACATCGGAAGCACATCAGAATCATATAATTTACATGAATAATAGGCAACACATTGTTTATGCTAGAACAAGTAGAATCATGTTAGAGCATATAAACTTTTCAGAAATTTAATTCAAGAATTACCTCTTGAATCATGAGCAAATACCTTCAAGTGAATCCACAAGCTAGTCGACAAGCTAGAACCTTTAAGCGAATCCACAAGCTAGTCCACAAACTAGACCACCCTTATGTGGTCTTCTATAGTGATCCCAAGTTCAATTCCGAACTCTCTTAATATATTGGTGGGCAAGTATTTTATATAAACTTTAAATCTTCTTTCTAGGTTAGGAGAATCCCTGCTTATAGAGATTTCCTCCCAATACAAAAAACAGAAGAAAACCCAGTTTTCTTGAAAACCAGAAATACACGTTTCTTCTCTTTTCCCCAATATAATAGGATTTTGATATTTAGTTAAATATGGACAATGAGGGACCACACAATTAAATACTGAGGTTTCCTATTATGGAAATAATTCCAAATAATTAATTTGAATTATTCTTATGATAATAAATTACAAATCATTCCACTAGAAATTTGTAATTACACTCCTCTATTTATATTTTATAATTCCCCATTAAACACTTATGTAATTTCCCATGTTAAGATTACAGATATTAACCAATAAATTAAATTACTGACGAATTTAATTCAATGATTAATTTACTTTAGAGCACTACTTAACTTATTTCATGTGTCAGATTCTAAAATCCACTTGCAAGGTTTGACACGATGAAATCTTATAAGTTTCTCAAAAGACATATCGATCGATCTCTATAATGAGACATGGATTTCATCAACTAACTTATTATTTCACCAATATATATTATTATCATCCAATCTACCAGGAATATTGATCCATCTCAGAATCTCACCTTTTAATAATTCAAAATGATAATTAATATATAAAAATCATAATAGTTATATCAAGATTGAGAATATAAGTACATTTAATAGTTTAGAGAATATGTTTTTGTGAGTCAGTCTAAAACAAATATCTCTACTTAATCCCGCTCAATACATACAAAATGCACTACCACAAGAAGTTAGAACTATACCGTTCCCATAATAAAGATAAATTATATATAATCTTGTGCTACAATCGTACCGATGACATGTCCAATTTCCATCCAAGATTGTGAACAAAAGACTTTAAACTCATAAGAACCGATGATTTAATTCTTTGTGTATAAGCTAAAACTTTATACACTAAATCATCTACTATATAAGTAAGAAAACACCATAAATGAATATATGATCTATTAAAACTGAATAAATTAATATTCTATAATAAATACTATATCTAAACATATGGTTAATAGTATATATCCCAACATATACACACTCCAATTGGGCTTAGGCTTCGGCTTGTGCGTGAAGGCGGGTGTTAGAGTTCCATGTTGGTTAGAAAATTAGCTAATAGTCTGCTTATATGGACTTGAAGTGTCATATCCTTAAATAAGAAAATTTCATGAATTGATTAAACACATTTATAATCTTAAGCGGGATATATTTAATTTGAACAATATATATTATTTGTTATTTTGATTTTTTAATGAGAATAATTTATTATAGGTCCACCTAGTTCATTGATTGTTCAGCAGAATCTACTGCATCACTTCGGAGATTTTCCTAATAAAGTTTTATACTATTTAACACCAACTTGCTTTAGGGAAAACATTTGTTGTCTTCTTCAATAGACTCGAAAAAGAGAATAGAAAGAATTAAGGCATGAGAAACGGAAACAGAGCAGAGGAACACAGTGGTCTATCAACGAGTGTAAAAATGCCTGATGATATAGTTATGAAGATCATCTCCCGCTGTCCCTTGAAGTTTGTTGTTCAATGTAAACATCTATCCAAGAATTTTAAAGGTAGGATATCTCATCCTGAATTTTGCAAAACATTGTTCCAACGCGAAAAAGTCACTTCTACACAATTCATCTATTTAGTACATGATGGGCGATTAATGAGACAATTCCCAAAAATCTCCTTTAAATCTATCACTCAATTTATGACAACGTTATATTTTGGCATAGAGATATTGGGCTCATGTAATGGTCTGATTCTCTTTGAGTTTGAGAGAATTAGGTGTTACTGTGTTTTCAATCCCTTAACTAGAGAGCGTTAATTAATTCCATATCCAAATGCTCCTAGAAATGAGTTAGAAAAAATAGGCCTAGTGGTTGATTACCCTAATGTAGATCAATACAAATTGGTAACCATTAGTAACCTGGTTGAAATTCCAACTTGTTCTACAAATTTCACCTACTTTCATCAGAGCGATCTGGCTAGTGGCGTTCAATCCAATTGAGAAGCAATAGTTTCATATCCTTACCTTACGGTAGTCTACCAGTTTATTGGCATGATTCTCTGTATTTTCTTAGAAGTGATGGTAGTGCTCTAGCTCTTGATACGAAGAAAGAGGAGGGTATACTCATTGACAGTCCCAAGTTTATTGATCATTATGTTCTCAGCACTGGCAAAATTTTGACTAGTAGGGATATGAGTGGTAGCGATATATGGCTAGGGATGGCACAAGGTTTACTTACCCTTGTATGCATTTTAAGAAAGTATATAGTCATTGGCACTTATGATAGAGAAAACAGATGTTGAAGGGTTTCCCACACTTCAGACAAATTTTTTTTAGGTCCGTATCGCCATATTATAGGATTTCCAGTCTGGATCGACAGCAAGCAAGTGTCTTTTGTGGTACGACGTCCCCCAAAATAGTATCATGATCTATACGAGTATGACACCAACATTACTATGTACAAAAATGTTGCAGTTGTGGACACAATTGATTATCCCATGTATTGCTTCCACCCAACATTAGCTTGTGTCCATAAGACTCCCTCCAATTATGTAACGACTGCTCAACATGCCTATATTGTTGAAAAGTTGGATAACATCAGAAGATTTATCATAGAAGGTACAAGTAAGATTAACTTCAATTTGGTATTTTAGTTCTTGTGATGTGTCCTAAATGAGATTCAAGGTCAGGATTTGCCATTCCTTTCTAATTTATGTTTAAAACACCTCAACTGAACCAATAGACATTTCCATAGAGATATTGTGTGTCTTCTTTGTTTGACACTTAAGGTCTCTTTTTTACTTTAAACAAATTTTTTATATAACTATGTCCAGATACATCAGAAGAAGAAGCAGCAGCAGGAGAAGGAGGAGGTTAAGAAGAAGAAACATTTTAATAGACGTGGCCTTCTGCCCTTCACTATCTTCAATCATGATTGCTTTATTTTCAAACATGACATAATTTGTTCTTTCTGGGAGATTGAGGACATATTTGAATATTGTAATAGACGTAATAGGCATGGTTTCGTATATGCATTTTGATTAAAAACCTTCTGTTCTTTCAAGTGATAAACTCCTATAAATGAAAGATTTTATCATCACCTTGGGAAGATGTTTGGCAAATCTGCCATTCAAAATTTGCTTTGTCAATCAAGCATCGTCATATGTGTTGTTTTTATTTTGTTCCAATATTTTTTAACAATACTGGATTTTATGTTAGTTGAATTCTTACTTCACTTTCCTATGGTCAAAAACCACAGAATTATAGATACTCAATACGTCTTCAGGCTTACTTAGCTTGATATACTTTCATCGAAGCGATGAAATCCAACTGAAAACCAATTTCTGTTTTTTATCCTTCGATAGTCCACCTACTTATTGGTGTGATTCTCTTTATTGGCTCAAAAGTGATACAAAGAGAGTAGAGGCCATACTCATTGACCGTCCTGAGTTTTGTTCTTGCGATGTTCTAAATGAGACTTAAAGGTCAGGATTAGCTTCTAATTCTTCTCTAGATGACCAAAGAAAACATTCAGGGAGTAGTTAAAAACCAGCTCTTTCTTTTCCATCCCACCACCTAATTAGGACTATTAACAGTGTTCTCACTAACCTACATACAATAATGGTGGAGATGTTCAATCACTTGACCATGCCTAACTTGTTTGAATTTTTTTTAGGGTTTCCCTATATGCATTTTGAATGTGAATATAAACTTTTTTTTTGGGGGGGGGGGGGGGGGGGGAGGAACTGCTACATATTTCTAGTATTGATCATAATGCTCCAACTATAGGACAAGAATACCTCATGTGTGTCTAGAATCTGGAGGGAAAATCAGAACCTTTTAGGAACATTGTCATCATGACCATTTAATCATGCCTTTATGATCCCCTTAAAAGTCTGACAGGATTTTTCAGATTTATAAGTTCAAAGCTAAAAGTCATAAGTTCAGCCTATGTTTGACGATAATTATTTTATTTTGATGTAATGGAAAATGGGTTATCCCGCAGATGATAAATTCTATTAAATCCTTCCTAAGAAATATAGTGTCTTCTTGTTAGACCCCTGATCTAAGTCACTCAGCTAAATGGCAGCATAGACAAGGTTTTTAAAGCATGGCGACGAACTGTTGACAAAGCTAAGGTGTGCGCAATGGCACCAAGGCCTGATTCCAAAGTGGCATGTGAGGACCAAGGACTTGAGGGCAGGGCATGGTGAGGACATGACAAGATAAAGGATAAAAAATGTCATGTGGGCATGGAATTGATATTCAAATAAAGGACAAGGACAAATGACAAGCAAAGCAAGGAAGCAACACAAAGATCAACAGTATTCTCATTAACCCACCAACATGCACTCGAGCTTACCTACCGATTAATGGTGGAGATGTTCAACCACTTGATCATGCCTAACTTGTTTGAATTTTCTTTTCAGGGGTTTCATAAATGCATTTTGAATGTGGATATAAACTTTTTTTTGGGGCAACTGCTGTATTTTTCAAGTATTGATCATGATGCTCCAACTTTGGGACAAGAATACCTCATCTGTGTCTAGAATCACAACCTTTTAGGAACATTCTCACCATGATCATTTGATCGTGCTTCATGATCCCCTAAAACATCTGATTCTTTACATTCATGAATGAAATGTATTATCTGATGTAGACGTTAAGAACTAATAGCTGATTTTGCTAGACTAAATCCATTAAGTAACAAGAAATCTGAGACTACAGGGATTTCAAGTTTTACATCAAATCCAAAGCTTTCCAAATAGACAGAATGTAAGCATTCTTACCAAGTAGACAAAATTTAAACCTTTTTAGATCAAATCCAATGCTTTCATTTGTAGCTTGTGGCCTCAATCTCCCCTTTGTAGAAATTTTTCTGTTATTAGTGTCAACTTACTGTAAACTTTTGTCAACACCAATCTCAAGTATGCTAACCAAGCATTCCATCTCTTCTTTCTTGATACTGCCCCAGTATTCTTTTCCATTGGTTTCTTTACTAATCTCACCACGAAAAGTGGTTTGTCTAGAATCTCCATAACTCTCTTTGGCAATGCTAGTTGTTTCGACAAAGTGGTGGCGACTAGAGCTTGCTTGGAACAAAGTGTATGTGGGTCTTCTTCCAGTGAATATCTCCAATTTGAGAATCCCAAAACTGTACATATCTCCTAAAATGGAGACCTTACTACCCATGATGTATTCTGCAACAAACAAATTTAGCTTATAAATAAACCACTATTGTTAGAAGAAATTTCATATCACAGTTTCTGTTAACCTAGAAACATTACCTAGAGCTGCATAGCCAATGGTTGCCATACTCCAAGTGAGCTAAACTGAGCTGTGAGATCTTATTCAGGAATGGGTCTCACCAAATCGAAATCACCGAAATGAACTGTGAGATCTTCATCAAGAAGAATGTTTTGTGGTTTTATATCAAAGTGGATCATGGGTATTTGGCACTCATGGTGTAGATAATGAAGTGCAGAGGCCACATATTATGATATTCATTGTCTGAAGTATCATGCTTGAGGGAAGTACATGCTTCTTCTGTGTCTTTTGATAAACACAAGGTCGTAACTGCAGCTCTTGAATCTGAGCAAAAAGCACGGAGTTCCGATTTAATACATCTGCCCTCAAATTTGAAAATATTTCGGTGACAGGAACCTCACCAGCTAGATTGTTAAAAGATAAGTTCAAGTAAAGTAAGGAAGTAAGACTTGCAATGAAGTGAGGAATTGGCCCAGATAGATTAGTTTTGGAAAGATCCAAGGATTGGAGATCCGAAAGATCTTCTTAATTGGGAATGGTCCCTTGGAGGGAGTTTCCCTTCAAATAGATCCCCCAAGGCCAAGCATTTTCCAAGAGATCGTAAATCATCCCCAAAAAAATTTTGTGAGAAAAATCAAGATAAGTAAGATGACTCTAGTTACCAAAGAGTTATAAGATGCATAAATTTTTGTGAGGGATGAGAGAGCAAAAAGTTGTTGTGGTTTAGTTCCTATTAGCGTAGGCCTTATAACCACTATAACAAAAATAACTTTTAGCGACAATAAATAGTTACATAAATAAATAGCACTAAAGTCTAACCGGCATTAGTTAAGTGCCATTAGATTCATTGTCGCTAAAGGCTTTAGGGACATATATAAAGAGTGCTAATTGCTGCTAAAAATACATATTTAGCGAAAATTGAGCTTATCTCTTAGTGTTAGTTGCTATGTTTTAGGACTGCAGCCGTTTATTTATTTACTGTGGTAAATTAGCTTTAGTTTTCCTCAAATAACTTCTTGACCTAGTCTCTAGGAGTTTGTTTATCTTCAGCAGACGTGTTGCTGATTTTTAGGACCATGAAGTTAGTTCTTTATTATAAGTGTAAGTCTTAGGCAGTGAAAAAAGACTGTATTATCAAATAAAGTTATCTCTTCTTTCTTGTTCTTCATTGCTTTGTACTTCTAATCTTTCATTATTCTTAAGTTCTCCTTTGTTCTTTTTCTGGGTTTCCACATTAATTAACTACAATTGGTATCAGAGCTTTTTATTCTTGAGGGACTTATGTGTGTTCATTAATCTATTTTAGTGAATTCCATGGACGGAGAAGCAAGTTCTTCTTCAATGGCACCACCAGCTTTTAATGGAGATAGTTATCAGATCTGGGCAGTCAGAATGCAGACATATCTGGATGTTGTGGATCTCTGGGAAGCTGTAGAAGATGATTACGAGATTGTTCCCTTACCAAACAATCCCACAATCACGCAGATTAAAAATCACAAGGAAAGAAAAACCATGAAATCAAAGGCAAAGGCATGCTTGTATACAGCAGTTTCATCCACCATCTTTACTCGTATTATGTCCCTGAAGTCAGCAAAAGAGGTATGGGATTATCTCAAGACTGACTATGAAGGAGATAAAAAAATTCGAGGGATGCAAGTGCTAAATTTAGTGGGTGAGTTTGAGCTGCAAAGGATGAAGGAAAGTGAAACCATAAAGGAGTATTTTGACCGACTTTTTAATATAGCAAATCGAGTCAGATTGTTGGGTTCCACTTTTAACGATTCAAGATTGTCGAGAAAATCCTTGTAACAATACCTAAAAAAATTTGAGGCTACTGTTACAACCTTAGTAAGGACTTGTCCAAAATTACACTAGCGGAGCTCTTAAGTGCTTTTCAAGCACAAGAGCAACGACGTGTAACGAGACAGGAAGAAGTTGTTGAAGGAGCCCTATTAGTTAAACATCAAGATGATGGAAGAAACAAGAAGGAGCATAACAAGAAGATACAAGGGCAAAATAGTGAGAATGTTGCTAAAAGCAAGAAGGCTAGCTATCCTCCTTGCCGGCATTGTGAAAAAAAAGGTCGCCCTCCTTTCAAATGTTGCAGGAGACCTGATGCAAAATGCAGAAAGTGCAATCAACAGGGTCATTAGGTTGTAATTTGTAAAGCCAAAATTCAGCAGCCTGAAGTTGAAGCTCAAGTTGCTAATCGAGAAGAAGATCACCTTTTTGTTGCAACTTGTTTCAGAAGCCTAGATTCAAGTGAATGTTGGTTAATTGATAGTTGTTTCTCTGACCACATGACATATGATAAGATGTTGTTCAAAGAATTGTAGAACACTGAGACAAAGAAATTTAGAATTGGAAATGGTGCGTGTCTTGCTGTGAAAGCCAAGGGAGCGATTGCCATTACCAGTGGCTCTAGAACTAAGCTTATCGCAAATGTTTTGTATGTTCTAGACGTTGATAGAAACCTTCTCAGTGTTAGTCAATTAATGGAGAATGGATTCAATCTGTTCTTAAAAATACACTTGTGTGATAGAAGATCCCTCAGGCGATGAAATATTAAAGGTCAAAATGGAGGGCAGGTGTTTCCCGCTCAATCTTTTGGAAGAAGAGCAGACAACTTTTCTTAAGACAGACAACTCTATAGAAGTTTGGCATAAAAGAATGGGTCATTTTCACCATCAAGGTATGTTCTTGCAAAGAAAGGAACTTGTGAATGATCTCCCCAGATTGCAGAATCGGTGGATAGATTGCCAAGCTTGTTTACTTGGAAAAATGAATAGGCTGCCCTTTCCCAAAACAATTTGGCGAGCATAAAAAAAGCTTAAGCTCATTCATACAGACCAGTGTGGACCTCATAGAAAACCATCTTTAAATGGTAGTCTTTACTACATTGTATTTATTGATGATCTAATAAGACTGACCTGGATTTTTTTCTTAAAATTCAAGTCTGAGTTAGCTGATGTGTTTTGGAATTTTAAGGAAAAAGTGAAAAATCAAAGTGGCTGCAAAATTCAGACTTCAAGGTCTGATAATGGGAAGGAGTACACTTCAAATCAGTTCAAATTACTCTGTGACAAAGCTGGTATAGAACATCAGCTAACAGTCCCTTATACTCCACGACAAAATGGAGTTAGTGAATGGAAAAACAGAACAATAATGGAGATGACTGGGTGCATGCTACATGAGAAGCATCTACCAAAAAGGTTCTGGGCGGAAGGTGCCAGGACTACTTTTTTTTTGCAAAACAGACTTTCTTCTAGATCTGTAAAGGATAAAAATACCATATGAAGCATGGTATGGTCATAAACCCTCATTGCAATTTCTCAGAATTTCGGGTTGCTTGTGTTTCTCATATATACCACAGGTTAAAAGAGATAAGCTTGACAAGAAGGTAGTTACTGGCATCTTTATACGCTACAGTGTTTTCTCCAAAGCATATAGGGTCTATGAACCTCAAACAGAGAAAATTGTAGTAAGTAGAGATGTCCACTCATTGAGGACCAGCACTAGAACTGGGAGAAGCCTGAAAACAATCCACTAGTTGACAGTCTATTAGATCCAAAAGATCTAGTAGATGATCCTCTTGTTAGAGGCACGCGGTGGATCTCTAATATCTATCAGAGATGCAATACTGCAATTTGTGAGGCCACAAGCTATGAGGAAGCAGAAGGGGATGACAAATGGGTGGCAGCAATGAAGGAGGAGATGATGATGATAAAAAAAAAAATCAGACTTGGGTGGCAACAAGATTATTGGTGTAAAATGGGTCTTCAGGACAAAGCTAAATGTTGATGGTTCCATTAACAAACTCAAAGTGAGGCTTGTAGTGAAAGGTTACGCTCAGATCTTTGGAGTAAACTACTCAGAAACTTTCGCACCAGTTGCTCGACTTGACACAATCAGATTGCTACTAGCCATTGCAGCGAAAAAAGGTTGGAGAGTTTACCAACTTGATGTTAAGTCAGCCTTTCTCAATGGTCTTCTCCAGGAGTAGATTTATGTTGAGCAACCAGATGGCTTTGTTGTCAAGGGGCAAGAAAATAAGGTTTATTTGCTAAAGAAAGCCCTCTATGGTTTAAAGCAAGCACCAAGAGCTTGGTATAGCAAAATTGACGATCATTTACTCAGTTTAGGCTTCAAGAAGAGCCTATCTGAGTCTACACTTTATATTAAGTGTTCCGGAGCATACATACTTATTATTTCTTTGTATGTTGACAATCTCTTTGTCACAAGACGTAAGGTTTGCCTAATTGAGGACTTCAAGTTGGAAATGATGAAGGTCTTTGAAATGACAGACCTTGGACTGATGGCGTACTTCCTTGGAGTGGAGATCAAACAAAATGAAGACAATGTGTTCATTTGTCAGAAAAAATATTCTCAATAAATCCTAAAAAAGTTTCATATGGAAGACTGCAAAGTTATGAGTATTCCAATGAACCAAAAGGAAATTTTTTCCAAAGATAATGGAACTGAAAAGGTGGATGAGGCATATTATAGAAGTCTTATTGGCTGCTTGATGTATTTGACTGAAACTAGGCCTGATATTCTGTATGCAGTGAGTTTTTGTCTCGGTTCATGCACTGTGCAAGTGATTTACACTTGAGAGCAGCTAAAAGAATTGTTAGATACATCAAGGGAACTATCAACTGTGGTTTTAAGTTTCACAAAAGTCAGAAGTTTGGACTTAACGGATTCTCTGATAGTGATTAGGGTGGTGCACCTAATATGAAGAGTACTTCAGGTTTCTATTGCAATCTTGGGTCAGGAGCTTTCTCTTGGTATTCCAAGAAATAAGATATAGTAGCACAATCAACAGCCGAGGCAGAATTTATTGCTGCAACAGCAGTTGTGAATCAAGCACTATGGTAGTGGAAAATTATGTGTGATCTAAATATGGAGCAAAAAGAAGGGACTGAAGTTTTTATTGATAACCAAGCTGCAATTTCTATTGCTAATAATCCAGTTTTTCATGCAAAATGAAGCATTTCAATATTAAGTTGTTTTTCTTAAGATACGTTCAGAAACATGGAGAAGTGAAGCTTCTGTACTGCAAAAGTGATAAGCAGGTTGCTGACATTTTCACCAAGCCCCTTTCCCTCGGCAAGCTTGAGTTTTTCAGAGAAAAACTAGGAATCAGCAGTTCCTAAACCAAGGAGGAGTGTTGGTTTCTATCTTTTAAGACTGCAGCCTTTTATTTATTTACTGTAGTAAATTATCTTTAGTTTTCCTCAAATAACTTCTTGACCTAGTCTCTAGGAGTTTGTTTTTCTTCGGTAGATGTGTTGCTAACTTTTAGGGCAATGAAGTTAGTTCTTTATTATAAGTGTAAGTCTTAGGCAGTTAAAAAAGATTGTATTATCAAATAAACTTATCTCTTCTTTCTTGTTCTTTATTGCTTTATAGTTCTAATATTTCATTATTCTTAAGTTCTCATTTGTTCTTTTTCTGGGTTTCCACATTAATTAACTACATTTAGATTGCCCCTTGAACTTATCTCGGAAAGTCAATTACACGCTTAAACTATCATGAGAACCTATTACACACCTTTACTGTTTAAGAGTGAATTGATTTACCCACTAAAGTTGTCGTGGAAAAAAAATAAAAAATAAATTAAAAAGATGCGGGTCAGATTTAAAAATTACAGTAAAAAACAATTAAAAAAATCCTCCTTCCTGACCATCTCATATCTCTTCTTCCCCACACCCCACCCTCTTCTTCTTCATACCCCCTCAGTTATCCTCTTCATCTTCACAACCCACCCATTAAAAAATCAAAATTGTTACTTGTTGAATAAAAGAAAAAGAGAGAAAGAGAGATAATTGTTGAGGAATGAAACATAATGAGCACTTTAACACGATTTTTCTTTAGAATTCTGACAAATTTAAAAAATCGAGAAATCTTCCTTACTGACATGACCACAAAGCGAACTAGTTTTTTTAATCGGGAATAATATAGAAAAACAAGCACTGCAACACGATTCGATTTGACTTTTAAAACAAAGAATAAATAATTGATAGTGAAGGTGGCCGGCCATGATTTTTCCGGTAAGATGAGAGATGAAGTGGGTGAGATTTAGTGATGAAAAAGATTAGACATTTTTAGTAATTAATTAGGAATTAATTAGTGTAAAATATAGTTAACAAAAGTAAAGTTAATTAATAAAGAAAAATAAATAAAAATAATAGAAAAAATTATAATTTCTGACATGGGTGACATGACAGCTAGTGTAACACACCACATACTATGAGAGTGGTGTTACATGTTTCAGGGTGGTATTAAATTCATTTTTAAGTAGTAAAGGTGTGTAATAGGTCGTAATGATAGTTTAAGTTTGTAACTGATCTTTCGAGACAAGTTCTAGAGGAAATCTATGTCTTTTCGCATTAATTGTCGCTAAAGAGCATTTTTGATGTAGTGAACTGACTAGAAAGGTTGACTATTGAATGAACTAATGTACCTACAAACTGGCTGTCTCCAAAATGGAACTTCTTTTGTAGACTGCTGGCAGTTGGTAAGAGAAATCAAAAAGTCAAGGTCATCATGCTTACCGTATCCAAGTTGGTTACTCCAAACGTTGAGCCACAAGAAATTCCGCAAGTTACCAAAACCCTTGGGTATATTTCAAGTGAAATTGTTTACAGGAAAATCAAGCTCTAGCAATTTTGAAGCATTGGCCAAAGAGGACAGTATGGAACCAATGAATTGACATTTCGCCAAGTAAAGTATTTGGATATCAGGGAAGTAGTTGCCTAAACTAGATATGAGATTACCAGGGATGAAAAATTGTACAATGGAGGAGGGAACTCCCAGGATAAGGTATTTACTGACAATCCAAGAAGCCTCAACTTGGTCAATCGAGCTAAAGAAGATGGCACTTATCCCTCTAGATTGTTGTACGATAAATACAACTCTTCGAAAGATGTAAGATTTCCAATAGAACATGGAAAATGTCCTGTCAAGTTGTTATTTCTGAGATACAATTTCACTAACTTTATTAAAGATACAACTTGGTTAGGAATTTCCCCCAAAAGAGTGTTTCCCCAAACACATAGATTCGAATACCCAACCAAAGTATACAAGAATCTACTGAAAACTAACTTCAAATCTCATGAAACTAACTCAAGAATTTCTACAGAACTCAACAATCAAGAACCCAATAGAAACTTCAACATACACAATCGTACTACCAAAATTTGCACAAGTCGTGTACTGAGCCTCGACAACACCATAACCCACTCGTAGATTTATCTTGGACCAGATATCTTGATTTGGGCCTAGATTTTGTTCTCTTTGCAGGGTAAACAATAGAAATCCATTAGTGTATTATGATGCTTATCGTGACCAACGACACTAACCTATGGTTCGAGTGTCTACGATCGTCGATAGTATAGTAACACAACTAAAGGTCGGGGTCGTGTCCCAAGGGAGTGGTTTTGAGAATTAATAGAAAAATAAAATTTAGCTCAAATTAGTCGTAGCTAAAGAGATTTACGAACAAAAACATAGTAAATTAAAGAGGGTGACACAAAAGTGTTAAATATCAATTGGGGATTTTGTCACAAGTAGTAAAAGCAGCCTAAAATTAACAAGAAACTCAAGTGTGGGGAAATGTTCTTGGGGGTGACCGCAATACAAGCTAAGATAAATCATTGGGTACGTGCTTTCGATAGGAAATTTGCAAGATAATAGTGACTAGGCTAAGCTTTAGATGGAAATAAGTTCCCTCTCAGGCAACTTACCCCGTTTCAAATGGGTTCCTCTCGAACACCCATTTTTTGCATGAAGACCAGCCTACGCATTACCCCACTTACTCTCTCGAGCTTAGTGTTAGGATATGGGACTAGGGCTCACCCTCTCGGGTTGAACTTCATGTCGACCCACTCCTTAGGCCATCAGTCTAGTGGTCTTGGTTTCGCGACCTCCCTCTTGGGCAAGCCGAAAAAACATGGGTGGTTTTGTATTTGCAACTACAAACCCATTAAATTAAACCACAACCACTAGGTGAAATAACCATTAAAATACATCTAACCTATCAGCAGGCAAGACCCAACAACAATATCAACACATATTTGCAAAATCACACCCCAAGAATCGGGGTTTTTAGCCACACATCAAGAAATAACAAAATACACCTAAAATGATACTAAAATCAAATGGGTATAAAAAATTAAACCTTGATTTAAGCAAAGGAAGAATAATGGAGAAGAACCACTTCCAACTTGGGGAAGATTAAATCCTTCTCTCTTCAAGTCTCCCACAAAACCCTCTCCAAACTTGAGAGAAAATACCTAAAAATGTACTATTCTATTATGAAAATTATAATAATGGTTCGGAAATCCTAAAAACAATAAAGAGTTTAGTATTTATAGCCATCAGAAATTAGTGTAGGCGGATAGTTCGGCGAGGATAGTCGAGTCCGCTGAATGACCCGGCGACTCGCCCTTCTTCTGTCTTATCGCCGTTTAGTGCTTGCCTTCAGCATTTACACGTTCTGGACCATTGGGTGGTATAGTACTGCTTCGCGAAACTATTTGGCGAAGCACCGACTGCTCCTTTCATCGCCTTTTTGATCCTCTTCCTTCAGCGCTTCACATACTGGAACAAAGGGCGGATTCTGTCCTTTCGGCGAATCGCCAAAGGTGCTTGGTGATGCTCAGGCTTCAGCTTCTTCGTTCTTTTCAGCCTTTTTGTTTTTTTTTTGCGCCTAAGTGTCCATGTTTCCACTAAAACTTCAAATACCTGAAACTTAATAGTTTTCATTAGATATTGAGACAAAATAAGCATTCGAGGACACTATTTCTATCAAGATAAAGCCCTAAATGAGTCCAATTTGTGGACTCATCAACACCCCCAACTTAAACTTTTGCTTGTCCTCAAGCAAACTTAAGTTCAACCATTCAAAAAGGGTGTCTCAAACAGTGCTACACAAGACTCAATCATGAATGTACACAATAAGACTCAATTTAGTTATGCAAGGATCAATTGTGTACTCAAAGATTCAGGTTGTGACACACCATTACCAAAGATTCTCATGCTCGCAATACTTGCTACTTGTACAAGTTGAAGCTCAACAAAAAGTATCTAAATGCCCTCACATGAAAAATGATTCCATATTCACACAAAGAGGTTAAACAATTCAAGATCAGGAATCAGATGCAACGCTCACACTCAAAAAAGAGGAACACAATGCATATTTTCACCCATAAGTTTGCCCTTATTTTCCAATCAACTTTTGATTCGGCTTACTAAAGATCAAAAAGGTCTTTCTAAGGCTCGTAGTGGGGCTGAGTGCAAAGGTATGGTCATTTAGGCTCAGTGACTTTTTCCTCGTGAGTTGTGGTATTCTCAAGGCATTCCCTTCTTTTCCTTTATCAATTCTTTTTCTGGTGCTTCTAAGTTACCTTTTTATTCACCTTTATGGATTGCTTGGAAACCCAATTTTCTTCGTACTTTATTCCATACACACACACACACACACACACACACATATATATATATATATTGTATTTTTACTTTGATGAAGGGTTTCCATCGTTATGCAACACCATAGGTGAGGGGGGACTTTTCTTGCACTTCTTGACTTCTCCTTTTTCTTTTCACCACACCCCCAACTTAGGCTTAAGTTGGCTATTCGCTAAACTACAACTCAAAAGGATTGTAGGTAGTGGGTCAAGTAAGGTCTAGGATTCATCAAGGTTCTTCCAAAGAAAGGTAAGGCTCAAAGGGTGTTCAAAAGAGTTATACACGCTCACGGGTAGGCCATAAAAGAGATATATGTCAAATTTGGCTCACACTCTTTAAAGTTGCCTAAGGTTATTTCAAGAGGACACCTATCTAAATCAATCAGACTAACAGGGCAAATTCTAGGTTTATTCATGCAAGTTTCAAAGCAACCTAATCACACGAGGCATCAACACTTAAGTCAAACAAGACTACACACTTTCACTAGTGTGCAACAGTCATTACAAGAGAATCAATTTGATAAATGGCTAATCAGAGAGAGATGCAAAGAGTTCACATATTGTCTATGCAAATTTATTTGGCTTCATCGTAGCCGTACATTCATGTTCGTTCAATTGAGAGCACTATTCAAGTCATCGGTATTGATTGAAATCGAAACTCAATTTTTTGCAAAAGAATAGCCACATTCTACTCACGAAGGGTGGCAAAAATGTGTGAAAAATTCAAAAAAAATTGGAATGGTCAAAATCATTTGCAATTAAAACAAAAGAGAGCAATGAGCACAATCATCCGCAAAAAGTAGTTTTAGAAACAATTAAAAACAGATAACCCAAATATACCACAAAACACAAGTATTCAAAACAAGCAAAACAAGGTGGGCCTCACCCCACCACAAATAAGAGTGTTTGTCCTCAAATGCGAATAATGACAATACCCAGAGTTTAAGAAAGATAAGATATAGAAAGAGGTAGAGAAGGGTCCTGTCTATGTAGTCTCTCTATCTGCCGGGGTATTCGATGCATTTCCCTGAAGTAAAACCATGGTCCCCAGAGTATTGTTGTTTTAGTCCTCATTGTTTGCCTTTGTCGTGGCCTCTGCAGTATAGTAACCCAAATAAAGGTTGGGGTTGTGTCCTAAGGGAGTGGTTTTGAGAATTGATAGAAAAATAAAATTTAGCACAAATTAGTCCTAGCTAAAGAGATTTATGAACAAAAACATATTACATTAAAGGGGGTGACACAAAATTGGGGGTTTTGTCACAAGTAGTAAAAACAACCAAAAAATAACAAGAAACTCAAGTATGGGGAAATGTTCTTGGGGTGTGACCGCAATACAATTTGAGATAAATCGTTGGGTACATGCTTTCGATAGGAAATTTGCAAGATAATAGTGACTAGTCTAAGCTTTAGATGGAAATAAGTTCCCTCTCGTGCAACTTACCCCATTTCAAATGGGTTCCTCTCAGACATCCATTTGCCGGATGAAGATCATCTTACGCCTTACTCCACTCACTCTCTTGAGCTGAGTGTTAGGTTATGGGACTAGGGCTCACCCTCTCGGGTTGAACCTCATGTCGACCCACTCATTAGGCCATCAATCTAGTGGTCTTGGTTTCACGACCTCCCTCTCGGTCAAGCCGAAAACACATGGGTGGTTTTGTATTTGCAACTACAAACCCATTAAATTAAACCACAACCACTAGGTGAAATCACCATTAAAATACATCTAACCTATCAGCAAGCAAGACCCACCAACAATACCAACACATATTTGTTAAATCAAACCCCAAGAATGGGGTTTTTAGCCACACATCAAGAAATAACAAAATACACCTAAACTGGTACTAAAATCAAATGGGTATAAGAAATTAAATACGCCTTTTTGATCCTCTTTCCTTATGGTCTTCTCATACTGCAACAAAGGGCGGAGTATGTCCTTTCGGCGAATAGCCAAAGGTTCTTGGCGATGCTAAGGGTTCAGTTTCTTCTTTCTTTTCAGCCATTTTGCTCCTAAGTGTCTATGCTTCCACTAAAACTTCAAATACCTGAAACTTTAGAGTTTTCATCAGATATTGAGACAAAATAAGCATTCGAGAAAAGTATTTCTATCAAAATAAAGCCCTAAATGAGTCCAATTTGTGGACTCATCATATAACCCGAAAAAGGGCCAAAAATATATTTTTATCTTTAAGCCTTACTGACATATTTTTATCGCATAGTATACTAGAGGTGAACCCTCATTTTACCCACCTCATTCCGATACGGTGTGTGACATCATCATCAATCAACTAGTCTCCTTAAATTATAGGCTGAAGATATTTTAAATCTTGAGTATGACTAGTGCATCAATCTTCATTTTCATTTCCACATCACGAGTTATCACTGAACTTACACTCCATTTACAATCAATTCTATGCAATTTAATTCAGAATATCTAATAGAAACATCAAACCATAAAACAAGAATACTAAAATAACTAGGTAAGAGGAACAAAATATCAAAACAAGAACGATAGAACCTGGATGTAATGGAGGGCCGTCCAGATGATAAGGAATGATCAGACGATGTAAAAACCATCGAAGCTCATCAAGCGGGTCGATCGAAAGAACTAGGTCACCCCAAAATTAATCATCAAAAAGGCATTCATTTTACTGTACATGTTGCTTCGCAGATGCAAAACACTCACACACAAAGCAATAGAAGAGGAAAGAGACAGATCGAAAGCAGTAAAGGGGCTATCTACGATGATTGACTCCAACCAATAAGTAGAAGAAGAGGAGGGATAGAGATAAAGAGAGGGAGGCGGGAGAGATAGAGAGAAAGAGAGAGATGGGGATATAGGGAGAGAAATAAATAGAAGAAGGAGCCCTTATTAAGTAAAATTCACTTTATTGTCGTACATTCTAATTTACTGCCCTCTTATCTCTACGTATGTAAATTCATTCATTATTAAGATATTAATAAATAATGATCATTCAAATTACAATATATGTTTTGGGTAGATGGATATAGACCATGTTGTGGTATTAATTGCAATTCCTTATTTATTTTTAGAGTTATGAAGAGAAATAATCTATGAAGAGATAATATATACAATTGGCTGATCTGATAAGAATATTTATATGTAATAGTGATATTTAATAGAATATTGACGTCAGTGTATACAAAATGTTATAGGGTGAAAATCGTTTTCACCCCCCAACTTTGCTTTAACAATCAAACTCACCCCTCAACTTTTAACAATAATCAAACTCCCCGGCAACACCATCAGGGATGAATATAAGGGATTCAGGACGAGTTTTTCACCAAATACACAATAATACACAATCGTAATACAAGTCCTGTACTCAACCCCGACAACACCATAACCCAATCAAAGATTTATCTTGGGCCAATTATCTTGATTTGGGCCTAGATTGTGTTCTCTTTTTAGGGTAAAGAACATAAATATGTTAGTTTATTACCTAATTACTTATTTTCCCTTTAGTTTTCATTATTATGAATCCTATCATAAATTGAACCTCAGATATATGTATCATTAAGTGTGTCCAATTAAGAGATATAGTTGAAAGACATTAATTAAGAAGGAAATCAATTTTAGATCCACAAACTTTGAATCCATTAATTTGTGAAGTAAAAAAGACATTACACACAAGATTTACATCAACTCTGTGAGGCACAAAGGGAACTTTTTTATATTTTCCATTCCACTATTTTTTCTATAATCGTGGTATCAGGATCAACTTACATGCATCTTGACTAATTTCATAAATATTTGTTACCTCCCACCATCAACAGATATCGGGTAAGAAAAAAGAGTTTAAGTAGCAAGTCATACCCTGGGAGATTGCAAGTAGTAGGCTGACATCTATATTTGAGATAAAACTTATCAGTACTTCCATTCTTAAAATAATTGAAACCATTAAATAAAAAAGGGCAATTTAATGAATCATAAATTGGGTAAGATTCATCATAAACCCAACTTCCTTCAAACAAATTACAATTTCCCAATGTTGAATTCATCCCATTTGATTTGTTAAGAAAACATGATATTAATAAGAGAAGAAAATGAATATAAAAGATAGTCTTTTCCATTAGATAAGAGTTTTGTGAAAATAGAGAACTTTGAGAATGACAAAATATACAAAGAAGTTAGAACTTAAACAAATTAAATGAAGCTACCAAGATTAATATACACCTTCCTAATTTACATGTTCATTTAAGGTAGAAAAGTATATTATTTAATCCCAATTGTTCAGTCAAATCTACTAAATATGAAAATTTGTTTAAAAGGTAATTAATCACGTATGTATGAATAATATATAAAAATCTAAAGAATAGCAAATTTAATGTTATTTTATATAACTCTTGTAAATCTTTTAAATCCTCAGATTGCATAGAAAATTGAGAAATTAATTAAAGAACTTTCCAATCGCCTACAAGGAAAGTAATTTGAAAAAATATCTACTAATATACTATCAGTCTAAAGAAATTTTTTTTACACTATCAGGATGTCACCAAAAAATATTTTCCAGTAAACATTCTCAAAATATAAAATTTATAATCTTGAAAATACAATAAATTAACAATTATAAGTAAATATAATTTCATGATATAATATATTTTTTACATCAACGATATAATTATTCCCAATTGCACACGCAAGTGTACGTGATTGCGCAAGTAATATAATGGCTCTTAAAAGAAATTATCGAACCAAAGGACTTGTCAATTAACTATTTACCAAATTATACTGGTCTAATTATTTATTTAAGAGTGCCAAAAGAAATTGATTTTTATTTGTAAAGGAAAGAATGCAGGAATGAACTAATATAATTACTTACAGCGATTTGGACAATTCCACGGGTGTGACATGCATAAGGTTTCATATATCACATCTCATGCATGAATTAACTACGGTTATCAAATTACTGATTTACAGGGTTGACTTTATGATCATGGTCTCCCGACCTCTAATCGCCTACTCCAATTAGTTGTCTAACTACATCGTTGAGTGGGAATAGACAATCCTAATTGGCGAGCATTTATATTTCATCATGTTTCGTAACCAAGCTAGGTGTTCGTCTAGGTGTCACTCCTAAACACAAATCAACTCAATTTAATGGAAGATCGAGCTTTCGGTATCCTTCGGTCTATCTACCTTAGTGTCTCCCGAGTTTAAGAGTAGACAAGAGATTTATTTGTATGGTGATCAAACATGAAATACTAAAACAAGAATACGAAAGTAATTTAAAGTGATAATGAACATTAATTCAAAACAAACGATGTTCAACAATTACCCATAGCTACAACCCCAGAACAAGGGTCTTTAGCTGCTAATGTCTAAGAAAAGAAGAAGAAAAAAAAGAATCCTAAAAAGTATTGACAAATTTTCCTTCCCAAGTACCTCTAATTGATCTCCCAAATAATTATTTCGAGGGACTATCTATAAATGTAGGAAATCCTGAATAAAATAATTGATTCCAAAACAAATTAGAAAACAAAAACCCAAACAAATTCTGCTTGAACCGTTGTAACCGCCTTAGTTTCCTGCCCTTCTTCATGTGATGCCACGTGGAAATTTCCAATTCCAATTCTACTTCGACCAACGTATATATTATTTTATAAAATTTAATTCATTAAGCTGTCGGGTTGATTTCCTTCTTTAACCTTCCATCTTTAATTTATTTTAGCTCCAAACTTCTTCAACTTTACACCAATTTTCTCCTACAAATAAAATATATTATTTAACACAATCCATAAAATTAACGCTCAAAAAGGATAAATAAAAATACTAAATGTGAGACAAATAATGATAAGAAAATATATTTTTGGCCTCACATCAACACCCCACACTTAAGCTTTTGCTCGTCCTCGAGCAAATATTAAAGCTCATCTAAAAAAAATCTAACTAGGAATGTAATCACTTTGGTTGACACAAACAATTAAGCCATATATCAATTTCAAAACATCAAGTACACTTCTCAATCATTATGCAAGACCTCCAAATAAATAACAAACCTCTAATGTCCTACCCTCAAGGAAGGACTTTGAACTCATCAAATTTAAGCTTGCTCCCCTAGTCTCATCAAAGAAAGCTAATAAAATCACCTATCTATCATTAAACAAGTGCCCTCATAAAAAGAAATAGTCCACACACTCAATTTAAAATATTGAATATAAATTAAGGACTTAGCATCAAGGAACAACTCTCACACTCATAAATAAAATTCACATGTATGCACAAAGAACCATAGGCTTGCCCGTTATTTACATCTCCACTAATTAAGCATATTTTATCAGAATCAAATAGGACTTTAACGGGTTGTAATATAGGCTAGGGGACGGGTAGTAGAACTATATAATAGTGACTTACACTTCCTTAAGCACTTTGCACTTTTAAGACTTCATCACCCACTATTTTCTTCTCTTTAATTTCAGCCCTCTCTTCAACAATTATTTCACAAGTAATTCTCATCATCTCAAGAATGCTTCAATCAGTTTTTTCTCTTTTTTTTCAAAGGATTTGTTTTCATGTCACATGCTTTCAAAGAGGGTTTTTTAAGCACTTTGTAGCTATTATTGATTACTTTTTCACTCAACCATCTCTTTTTCTTCAGAGTTAATAATTAGAATAAGTCTATGCTATAATGATAGGAAGCAAGGTGCAAAAACTAGGAATTCAATAAAATAGTTTAGGGAAAAATATGGCTACCAACAAAAAGGCTACATGATCAAAAGGGCTAATTAGTGATATAATATCTGAAAAGGCTAAAATTTATGAGACAGAACAAACAAAGCCTATAATTATCTCCTAAACAAAGCAACGCTTTTTATTTTGCTTCAATAACATGCAGGGAAAGTTCTAGACTAAGATGCAAAACATGGAATAACCAAATTTTCACCACACATGACACAAGTATCAATCAACATGAATCAATTCCACTTCTAAGAGAGCCATGATCATAACAAACTACAGAAGAAAATAAGCTATATACAAAGTCACAACCATGAGCTTAGGTGTCAAAGAGTCTGTAATTTCCTTATCAATCAAGCATTTACAAGAAAGTACTACTAAAAAAGTAGGCCTAATTAGCAAGTATCACACCACTCAAAAGGGTCTTTTCTTTTCTCTCAAAAAAACTAAAAGAAAATTTATTTCTAAAAACTAAAAGACACTCGGTTCAAAGAGACTATCCTTCGGAAAAGAACCAAAAACAAAAGTCAAGGAACTCATCCTAAAAAATAATAAAAGACTCAATAAAACAGTAAAAACTAGAAATTCGTTCCTCCACCCACACTAAAAAAGATGATACGTCCCCAAAGCATTGAAATACAATTTAAACAAGGGTTAGGAAAACTCCCTTAGGCCTTTATGCCTAGTAGCATGTACTCTTAATTTTCATCAAGGGTCATCACCCAACACTTAGCTCAAACATGCTTCTTTTCTTCAAATTTTTGGGTACTCAGACTTCCCCTAACTTGCAAACACAACACAAAAAAAATGACACTAAAAAAAAGAAGAAAAAGGGTACACTATAAATTTGGTTGCCTCCCAATAAGCGGTTAATTTAACGTCGTGTCACGACACAAGTAAGTTCACCATTTTTCTTTGAACTTTGAACTAATGAATCGTACCCCTAACTTTGCATCAATTTTTCTACTCCTTTCTAGGAAAGGTGGTATAAAGATAATGGAACCAAGTAATATATGTTGCATCTTGCACTTCTTGGCCCTTTGGTGAGGAATATCATTTTGTGTACGTGGACCAAAAAACTTTAGGATGTAGGGGACTTGTACCTCATCTATACACTCATCCATTAGTTCAGATGATATAGAAAAGTGTTTTGAATGAAATTCAAGTTGTTTTAACTCGAAAGCAACTTTTTTTACAACATTCTCACTTTTGTACTCTTTCTCAACATCAATATTAAGGAATAAGGTATAGTTGAATGGTTGAAATTCCTATTTTTACTCCACTGGTTGGTCATCATCCACGACATTTGGTAATTGGGCTTCAGATGCCTCAATCTTTTTGTTCAAGTTAGCCTCTAAGTCATGAATATCTGAGCCAAATTGATTTATTTCTTGTGTGAGCTCAACTCTTCCTTCAATCAGTTGGGTTGTCATGTATATTAGGCCATAACAGATAGACTCTTGAAACTTTAGAAGTTGAGTTTGTTCTTGTAGCCAAGATTGGCTCACTATCTCTGTTTCTCCATAACTTTCTCCTTGTTGGGCTTCAATATCTTCTAATTTAGCTTGGACTGTCATTTCTAATTGAACAGCGTCAAGCTTATCCTGCAGTTTCATGATTTTTTATCGCTCTTCCGCGCATTCAAATATTTGTTCGGTGATTCTTTAATTAACTTTGTCCAGCATATCTGTACATTCCATAAGTGAGTTCACATTTCGCGCCTTTTGTTTGGCATTCTCCACTTCGTCACCCCTTCCAACATCACAAATAACAGAAGAATCATAATAGGGGTTCGGTGGAAAGGAATAAGATTTAGGAGAACCATTCCAATGAATATATTGACGACCACATATATAACATATAGGACACTCGATATCCAAGTGGTGTCCATTACAATAATTCCAAGGATTTTTATAAGAATACTTATTACCCAACCACGATTTTTTTCAATCATCCATATCAATAAAAGTACCAAATTATTCAAAGAATAATAATAATAATAATTAATTGTTTAAAAAAAAATTAATTAAAAAACAATAAATAAATAAATAAATAAATAAATAGAAAAGTATAACCTAGAAGAATAGTTAATTTCTAAGTCTCCGGCAGCGGCGTCAAAAACTTGTTGCTCCCAATTGCACACCCAAATGTACGTGGTCGTGCAAGTAATACAATGGCTCTTAAAAGAACTTATGAATAAAGTATTCAAGCCTTATTTAGATATGTTTGTTATCGTATTCATTAATGATATACTAATCTATTTGACGAATGAGGAAGATCATGCTAGCCATCTCAGAATAGTTCTCCAAACTCTAAAGGATAGAGAGTTGTATGCCAAGTTCTCTAAGTGTGAGTTTTAGCTTGAGTCTGTGGCATTCTTAGGCCACATTGTGTCTGGAGAGGGAATTAAAGTTCAATGTAGAATTGGCCTAGACCCATATCACCAACTGATAGTAGGAGTTTCTTGGGGTTGGCTAGATATTATATAAAGTTCGTATAGGGGTTCTCATATATTTCATCCCCTTTGACCAAGTTGACTCAGAAGATAGTTAAGTTTCAATGGTCTGAAGCTTGTGAGAAAAGCTTTGAGGAATTGAAAAAAAGGTTGACTATTGCCCAATGTTAACCTTACCATAAGGTACCAAGGCTTTGTTGTATATTGTGAAACGTCTAGAGTTTGTTTCAGTTGTGTGTTAATGCAGAATGGCAATGTTATAGCTTATGCCTCCAGACAGTTGAAGGTTAATGAGAGGAACTACCCAACCCATGATCTAGAATTGGCTATCGTCGTTTTTGCTTTGAAAATATGGCACCATTATCTTTATGGTGTTCATGTGGATGTGTTCACCGACCACAAGAGCCTTCAATATTTGTTTACTCAGAAAGAGCTTAATCTCAAACAAAGGAGGTAGTTGGATTACTCAAGGATTATGACATGAGTATTGTTTATCACCCAGGTAAGGCTAATGTTGTCTATATGTAGTACCGCCCATTTTGAGAAAGATAAGAAAGAGCTAGCTAGAGATGTGCATAGACTTACATGCTTAGGTGTTCGACTAATGGATTCCACAGAAGGAGTAGTTATGATGAATGGGACTGAATCATATTTAGTGTCTGAAGTTAAAGAAAACAAGACCAAGACCCAATTTTGCTTGATTTGAAGGAAAATTTTCATAAGCAAAAAGTAATGGCTTTTGAACAATGGGGAGATGGTGTATTGAGGTATCAAGGTAGATTGTGTGTACCAAGGGTGGATGAACTCCTAGAGAGGATCATACAAGAAGCTCATAACTCCAGATATTCCATCCATCCGGGTTCCACAAAGATGAATCATGACTTGAGAGAAGTATATTGGTGGACTAGTATGAAGAAAGGTATTGCTGGGTTTGTTGCTAAATACCTGAATTGTCAACAAGTTAAAGGAGAGCACCAAAGGCCTGGTGGTATAACTCAGAATATAGAACTTACAGAATGGAAATGGGAGATGATTAATATGGACTTCATCATAGGTTTTCCAAGGTCTCACAGGCAGCACGATTCTATTTGGGTGACTGTCGATAGAATGAAAAAATCAGCCCACTGTTTGCCAATAAAGACTATCCATTCAGCAGAGGACTATGCCAAATTGTATCTTCAAGAACTAGTTAGACTATATGAAGTTCCGGTCTCCATTACTTCAGACAGAGGAAGTCATTCCAAAAAGGCTTGGGTTCAAAGGTGAACTTAAGTATTGATTTTCATCGTTAGACAGATGGGAAAGCAAAGAGCACTGTTCAGACCTTAGAGGATAAGTTGAGGGCGTGCGTGATCGATCGATCTCAAGGGTAATTGGGTTGATCACCTATCTCTCATCGAGTTCGTTTACAACAATTGTTACCGCTCTAGTATCCAGATAGCCCCTTATGAAGCTCTTTATGGGAGAAGATGTAGATATCATATTGGGTGGTTTGAGGTTGGTGAAGCAGGGTTGATAGGACCAGACTTAGTCCATCAAGCTATGGAGTAAGTGAAAGTGATTCAGGAAAGGTTGAAGACAGCACAAAGTTGTCAAAAATCCTACACTGATGTTAGGAGAAGGGAGTTAGAGTTTGAAGTAGATGATTGAGTCTACTTGAAAGTTTCACCCATGAAGGGTGTTATGAGATTTGGTAAGAAGGGGAAGCTTAGTCCCCGGTATATTGGCCCTTACGAAATATCCAAAAGGATTGGTAACGTAGCTTATGAGTTAGATTTACTTGTTGGGTGTTTGAACTGAATGTTAGATGTTACACCATTAGCCTACTAAGAGTAATCTCATTCGAGGACGAATGCTCCCATGGGGAAGGATATTGAAACACCTCGATATTTGAAAGAACTAGAAATAGATATAATTAGAAAGAGTCATTTTTGGAAAGAATGAAAAAATTGGAAAATTGGTTAAGTTATGTTAAGTTTGGGGTTTTGTCAACTTCAAATGACCATAACTCCTATCTCAGGATGAGTTAAGTGTGCTTACAGATATCTTAGGAAAGACCTTGGAATAATCTTTCCAACGCCGCCAAGTTTACTCAATTCCGAGTTTGTATAAGTGATATATTCCCATTTGAAGTTGAGTTGTTCAAATAAGGAAAGTCTAATCCGGATTTTTGAAGGGTAGCTTGGTCTTTTACTTACCCAATTAAGTTAACTCAGTTATAGTGAATTAATTAGGGTGAAACTTGCATTGGTTCAGTTGGAAGAATTGGAAATTAACACTAGGGTTTGAGAGAGAAGAGAAGAGGGAAATCAAGATTTCGACGTCTTCGAGAGGAATTGATTGCGGATTTCATAGAGGACTTGATCCTACAAAGTATGTGAGACTGTCATAAAGTTGGGTTCGTTCACCCACCTGTCAAACACGTTTATTTTAGCGTGAGTTCGTCCTAAAAAGATTGGAAGTTTAAAGTTCTTGATAGGTGTTCTTGAATTGCGGTTGAGATTGAGGAGTTCTTGAGAGTTTAATGTTGATTACTACAGTTACTTTCAGTTAGATTTAGATTCTTGTGTATATATTTTGGGTACTTGAATCTAAAGAGATATTGAGAAAAATAATCAAAAAAAATTGAATTAAGGTCAGAAAACGAGAGGACAAGTTCAGCAAGAATTCACCTAGGGAGGGCCTGGCGCGGCGCACCCCATCTGCGCCAGAGAGGCTCGGGCGGCGCACCAGCAGTAGTGCGACAGGGTCGTCCGCCCCAACCCGTTTTCATCATTTAGCCTGTTTAAGTCCTTCTAAAGTGTACTAACACTTACTATTGATTCTAACTACTCTAAATGACTTCTAAACACCTATAAATCATCCATAAACTTGAATCATAACCTTGAATCTATAAATTCAACTTCAAGGAAAGTTAAGAGCCAAGTCTAGAAAGTTCTTTGAGTCTTTTCAAGAAGTCTTTTGCAAATGTTTTAAACTTTCTTTTAAGACTTAAAGTTCAAGTTGAGTAATGAGTAAAGAGTAAAGATTGAAATTCATTTCTTCAAAGAGTATACGGGGACTATGTATCCCAAAGAGTTTAAAATGTTTTCACATTTAAACAAGAAAAAGAAACCTCGATTTCCAAAGAGTCTTCGAGCTAGATTTTATAAAAGAGTAAATGCTTTCACAATTAAGCAACAGAGGAAACTTTGATTTCCAAGATAGCCCTTGAGCTAAGTTTTTAAGCAAGTATCTCAAATCATAGAAAGAAGTATATTTTTAAACATAAGAGCTATATCATAATTTGGGAGTAGTATTGAACACTGATATGTGGGAGAGTTCAGACATTTCATAGCCCCATAAACCATGTAGCCATCATGGGTAGAAAAGGGCCATACTTTTTAGATAATTCTTTAGTGCTTTTTAGCATAGACTAGTGGATCCACTTTGTAGTTAGGTTCTATACCCTCGGCAGGGTATAGGACGGCCCTGGTAGCGTGAGGCAAAACATTGTATCATCACAATTGCTCTTACGTGATGGTTGTCGGTTAGAGAAACTCCCACAGAAGTATTTTGTATTCTTATATGCACAATTTATTTGTATTTTTATCTACATTTAAGAGTTCATATTGTATCTTCACATACATATAGAGTTAGTATGGTATTTCAAAATACATAGAGTTATCATTCATGTTTTAAAAAGTTTTTCTTTATTTGCACTTGTTTATACTGTTTTATATTGAAATGAGTTCAATTCAGTTGAGCTGAGTTGAGACCAGGTAAGTTCTTTAAATTCCTTTCAAGCTTATGTCTTGTTTTAGAATTCCCCTCGCATACTCGTGCATTCAATGTACTGATGCAATTTGGCCTATATCTTTTAATGATGCAGATATAGGTAACCAGGATTAACATCCAGCGTATCGTTGATTCTAGTTGAGCTCCAAACTTCGTTGGTGAGCCTCCTTGCTTCCAGAGGATCCCCTTTTATTGCTTTTAGTAGTTTTAGCTCATTAGGATGTCGTGGTTCTTATCCCGACACCCATCCATCTCTGTTGTTCAGAGGCTTCATAGATAGTCAGATGTTAGTTCTTTAGTCTTTTCATTTTCATTATCTTATGTTGATACTTGAGTTTGCCTTATTGGCTAGTTAAATGTTTTCTTTGATACATTATATGTTTTATATGGTTTATCTTTTATAAGTTGAGTCTTCCGCTAAGAGTTAAGCCAGACCAGGGGTTCGCTGGGGGGTATCAATGGTTCTCGAGTGTCATTCCCGCCCAGGGTGTAGGCTCGGGGTGTGACAAACTACATCACCCGACTCCAATTAGAAAGTAAAAGAACAAAAGGGGTAAAGAGATAAAGGAAGAAGAGTAACTAGGTCAACTCAAAACTCATCGCCAAAAAACAATAATAATTTTTAGCTTTTCGATATAATTATGCAGTTGTATGTAATGAACACAATGAATTCTTAGTAAAGAACGCTTTGGACAATAGAGCTTACCTCTGCTTGAAGAACCAACATGACGAGAAAACTATGATATTCTTGGGGAAATTTGTATGCAGGGGGGAAATACAAAGAGAAAAATTAATAAAAAGAGTAGAAACAAAAATAAATCATATGAATATTGTTGATGATAATAATTACATTATTGGAGACGAAGAACAAGCTGGAAAGAAGAACATGTCTATTACTATTGAGGAACAAAACAATAATAGTCCTAAAGTTGAAAACGATGTTGTATCAAATAGAAAACACAATTTGAGAAGGAAGAGAGGCAGAAAAAGTACAAATGAGATTAATGAAAGAAAAAGTCATAGTGGTCCCATTAATAGGACTATTATGCGTAAGGACTAGACATCGGTCCATTTTGTGTAGTCCTTATATACACGTAATAGTCTTATTAATAGGACCACTCTGAGTTTTTCCTTCATTAATCTTTTTTGTTCTTTTTCTATCTCTCTTCCTCCTCAATGTGTTTTCCATTTGATACAACATTGTTTTCATCCTTATGACTATTATTGCTTTGTTCCTATGTAGTAATAGACATATTCTTTTTTCATGCTTGTTCTTCATCTCAAATAATATAATTAATATCATCAAGAATATTAATATGATCTCCCTTTGTTTCTACTCTTTATATTAATTTCTCTCTATGTATTTTCTCCCTCCATACAAATTGCCACAAGTATGTTACAATTTTATCGTCAAGTGGCTTCTTCAAGCAAAGGTAAGCTCCATTGTCCAAAGGATTTCTTACTATGCATTCATTGTGCTCATCACATACAACTGCATAATTATATTGAAAAGCTAACAATTAAATTTGGAAGAGTAATTAGGTTTGATTTATTCAAACTTGTTACTTTGTGGATGCTAAAAATAGTCAAATACACATATAGATAGAGAATGAAAGAGGGTGATAAAGAATTTAGGGGCGATTTACGTCGTCTGACTCAAGTTAGCAAGTAGAAGAATAGAAATACTAGAGAGGGAGTGAGAGGGAGAGGGAGTGGGAGAGGAGAAAGAGGTGTTACTCATAGGAATTTATTTTATTGCCTTAATTTTTAATTCCAATGCTCTCACATCTCTGGTTTAGGCAAATTTGTTTAAAATTAGGCTATTAAAAAGTCGCTTTACTTCATATTCATTACCCCTAAAAAAAAATAGTCGTTGCTGATAAACCTAGTCTTGCTGATCAATATCGGTGGCCATGGTCTGCACGATACCAGGTCAGCCCTCTCCCGAGACTCGCCAGAGAAAGGAGTTTGCGTTGTTATTTAAATCAGAATCATTTACTACTAAACCATTACTTATTAGATCAATATCATACTTGCATGGTGAGACAAGAATAATATGGGAGGAGTAGGAGGTGACACAAATATATACACACAGAATCTACAATATGCAGTCATTAGAAAATTTTCTTATGGGATGCCTGAGATCAGAGAGTTGGGGAAGTTTATTCTTAAACAATGTGAATTAAAAGGGGAATGTAATACTGGGCTCCTTGGTAATCGTCATGTGTTAATCAGAGTGTAATCATGGAAACTTATGTGAATTTATTATTTAAGCCAACTTTTCACTTAACCCATCGACAATGTTCCTACCCAATGAGAACCCTTAAGTGGGATCCAATTTTTGGTCCGGAGGAAGAAATAACAACAACCATTGCGTGTATATCTTTTCCATCCCTTCGCCGAATTTCTTTGTGAAAGAGGCAATATACTCGTTGGCTGCTGTGGTGGGGAAGCCGTTGCAAGTTGATATTGCAACAAAGAATCAAACTAGACCTAATTGTGCTAGGGTGATGGTCGAGGTTGATCTATTAGGTGATTTCCCAAAAAAGATAAACATTAGAGTAAGGAAGCAATCGGGGATGGAAAAATGGGTGCGGATAAATTATGATCATAGCCCAAAATATTGTGTTAATTGTCTATTGCAAGGACATAATTGAGCATGAATGTTATGCATTGCACCCTTAATTGTATCCTAAGAAAAAGGAGGGGACTGCAAAGGAGAAAGGGTAGATACAAAGTGATAGTATAAATAAAAAATTTATAGAGGGGGAAAAACCAATAATGGGAACGATAACACAGAAGGAGGAGGACAACGAGGAATTTCAAGTGCAAAGAAAACATCTAGGGAGTAGAAGAATACAAGTGTGGAATCCGAAACCAACACAACCAAAGAAGGGGGTGATGAGTCCACAATTTGGAATCATTTAGGGCTATATTGAGATGAAATTAGTGTCCTCAAATGCATGTTTTATCCTAATATCTGATGAAAACATTTAAGTTTCAGGTATTTGAAGTTTGAGGCAAAGCATGGACACTACTTCGCAAAAAGGAGCAAAAAAAGGCCGAAAGAATGAAGAAACGAAGATTTGCAAATCGCCGAACCCATTCAGCGAATAGCCAAAAAATCACATATTCGCCTTTTGTTCCAGTGTGTTGAGCCCTGAAGGAAAAGAGAAAATTGGCGGTGCAAAGGAGCAGTCAACGTATCGCCGAACGACTCCGCGAAGCAGTGCTACATGACCCAATTATCCAGAACACAAAGATGCTGAAGGCAACTGATGAAAGGTGACAAAGTAGACGAAAGGGTGGATCGCCAAATGCATCGGCGATTCCCACTAACGTCGCCGAAAGATCCTTTGGAGCACATTTTCTGAAAACTATAAATATTAGTTCAGTTTTTTATTCTTAGGAGTGAATTTTACCTTGTTTTACCTAGTTTTTAGATTATTAAGTTTTAGACAGAGTTTTGGAGATATTCTCTCTATGTTTTGGATAGGGTTTTGAAGAACTTGGAGCTTTCAAGGGTTTCATCTTCAAGAAATTGGACTTGGGTCTCTTGGATTCTTCAATTTTTGCCTGTTTTAAGACTTAATCTTGCATACCCATTGATGTAAACTGAGATTGGTATACTTGTTTATTTGTTTTACATGTGTGGCTAAAATACCCAATTCTTGGGGTGTGATTTTGTGAATATGGGTTAGATTAGTTGTTGGGTCTTGCTTGTTGATAGTGTATTCGTAGTTTAAATGTGATTTTTTTAGTGGCTATGGATGAACTTAATGAGGCTGTAGTTTCAAATATAATCTCATAAATGTGTTTTCGGCTTGCTTAAGATAGAGGTCGTAAAACTAAGACCACTAAATTGATGGCCAGTGCGAGTGGGTCGACATGAGGTTCAGCTTGACAGAGTGAACCCTAGTCCCATGTCCACAAACTCAGCTCGAGAGAGTGAGTGGGTTAAGGCGGAGGCTGTTCTGCGGCAAGTGGGTGTCCGAGAGGAACCCGCTTGAAACGGGGTAAGTTGCTCGAGAGAGAGCTTATCCCCTTTAAAGTCTAACCTAGTCACAAATACTCAATGAATTTACTATCAAAAGCATGTACCCAATGATTTAGTCTATCCCGTATTCCTATCACATCCCAAGAATCCTGTCTCCATACTTGTATTTTTCCTTATTTTCACTATTTTAGTTTTTTCTTGCTTACAAACCCTCATTTGATAATTGACGCTTGTGTCACCCTATTTAACTTGTTATGTTTTTATTTGCTAAACTCTTTAGCTACGATTAGATTTAGCATGTTTGCGCTTAACCACTAATTTTGACGCCCACTCCCTTGGGACTCGACCCCAACCCTTGGTTGGATTATTATACGATTGCACGATCATAAACACTTGCATCGGAAGTTGTGTCCTTGATTACGCAAACATCATGGGATGAAGGAGATCGTGACTACAGGAAATCAATTTGAAGCTCTACTTGATCTGGATATAAGGGATGCAGAGGAAACAGGAACAAAAGAGAAAACACTAACAATGAAGTGGGTAGAAAATGCCTTTAGTAAACTAAAAGGGGAAGAGGAACAAAGAAATACAATGGAACAAGAAGAGGAGGTAACGAAGGAGATAAATCAAGATCAAAAGGAAATACTATCAATTTACATGGAAGGGGTTCAACATTGACAGTATGGAAGCCAAATTGTGATGTGGAAAAGGTTTCACCACAGTCGATAAGCATAATTGAGCGGTGCTCTCAAGATAAGAATTTTAAAGACATACATGAGCTCACTCCAGAACAAAAGAGAATGTGATAGGGAGAAGAAGAAGATGAGGACTTCGAGATGAACATTCTTAATGCAGATATTATTCTAGCCCACATAATATTTGCTTCCATACAACATCCCCAGGCCCTCATATCCACCAACTTCTCCCCAATCTCTTAAGCTTTGGCTCTAATCAGTTCTCTCCCATATAATCTTTGGTTGTTCACATACAACCTCTTTTTTTTCCTTTTTCTTTTTAATCCTAAGATCTAAATTCATAACTACAAGCTCACGTTGGATTATAAAATTTTCAGTTGGGATAAACTTTCAATTCTTACAAATGCCTATGTCACTCTTTATAAGGATCAAGTAAATTATTTGAGTCTTAGCCAACACAACATGAAAGGTTACCAAATGTTCCTCTTCATTTTTCCTGGAAGCTCAAGTTCTCTATGACAACTCAAAAACATCCGTGAAGTCTAAACAAACTCTTCCTTCATATCTATCACCAAATTCAAAGACCTCACGTACATCATCATAACCTCTTAGAGTTGTCCCTATGTGATCATCAAAATATCCTCATATAAAAATTTTCTTGGTCTACCAGATACCTCTCATAACCTTGTCCAACTGATCCTTCCTGAAATGTTGTCTTCTCTATGAAAACCATTTGTGGTCCATATGCATTTATTACATTAAGAGTTATCGTCCGAGAGTTGTTTAATGATCATCATCCTATCGTTCACCTTCCTAACCTCCACCATTTTCTCCATGTGTTTCGTATCTTCTAAAATATCTAATTCATTCTAAATCAATTACCTAATAATGACAGAAAGTAGAAATTCATGATTGCTAAAATAGAAAAGCAAAGATAACAAAATTATTTAAATAGAACTACACAACTAGAATGGTGGAACACAAATTGAAAAATCAATTCAAATATCAAAACAAGAATTATAGAACCTGAGTGTAGCCGAGAAATGTCCAAACGATGTCAGAACCATCAAACTCATCAGGAGGGTAGATCTTTAAGATTGGTCCAACCGTCATAATGTGGCAACTCTGAAAAAGAATGAATGATAAGTGATATAACAGAGAGGTGAACCTTTATACAATATTGTCAAAACCCTATCAATCAGTTTATCAGGTTTAACTACCCTTGGATTCAGATCCCATCACAATGGAAAGGAACTGTCAAATATCTTTACCAATACATGCCTAAATTGTACTATCAAGCTGTTAGTTGGCAAAAACCAGAGAAGGATCGGGTAAATGTAATACAGACGGCCCTCCAGAGGAAATCCAGGAGATAGTACTCATGCTTTCTATGTTAGAGATAATAAGGGAGAATTTATATTTGAAGGGTCGCATCAAATAGGGATTACCACCAACATCATGGCGGAGGCGATAGCGGTATTGAAAGCACTAAGATATTGCAAACAAAAGCAATATAGAAAGGTGATTCTTGAAACACTCCCGGGGAATTAAAACCATATTACTGAGGGTTTTGAAAATTCCTTGGGAACTGGTGGAGATTATGGAGTAATCTATCTGTATAATTTCTCAACATAGGATAGAAGTGAAACATGTTTTCGGTGGAGGTAATCACTTAGCAGATGTATTGGCTAACAACGCCGACAGTCACATAGAAAAGCAAGAGTACATGCATTTAATCAGCTACCAGAGTAATGCCGGAAAATACTAAACATGGACAAACAACATATCATGTGTTTTCATAGCTAAACGAGGAAGATTAAAGATACCAACCAACATGGACTACATTCACATTGATCATCAGCACACAGAGTCTCACCAATATTATATGTATAAATTAAGTTTGTGCCACTACAAGGGCCTAATATCTTCGAGAAAAGAAAAGCTACTTAGCCTTGGCTATGACAACTTACAAAAAGGTCCACCAGCAAAAGTTGAGGGATACACGGTCAGATTTGAATCCCAAGAGCATCAATGTTTGTTAACCAACATGAGATACAACTTGAGAGCCATCGATTCCTTTCCACTTCGACCTTCAATGGTGTATCTAAGGAAGTAAGAGAGTTGAAAGAAGGGGTAAAGGGATGAGTACAAAGGAATTAGAAACCTTACCGTCGAAATTAACAAACTTGCTATTGACTAAGCACCTCGTACAACCCAGCTGGAACTTTGAACCAATCAGGCTTTAGGCAAGATAAGGGGGAAAATGAGATTTACCTTTCGAAGCTACAGAAGATAGGTGATACACGCTAACCATGGAAGACCACGAATTACCCATAATAGGAGAGGAAGGAAATGAGAGTTCACAAAAGGGAAGAACATTGAGGCGGCGGAGTAGAGAGCACAAAGGGGAGGAGCATTGGAAGAGGCGGATTAGGAAACAAGGGTTAGGGAAGTGCTTATAATGGTAGGGATGGATTAAAGGGCCTATTCCTATTTGGGCTTGGTAGACATGTATTAGTTTTTTTGGGCTCTTTGCCTGTTTTTTTTAATTGTTAAGTAGGTTTTCGATTCTATGAATAAAAGGGACCCTGAGCTCAATTTTTTTTAAAAAAAATCATTTAAATTACAATACATATTTTGAGTAGATGAATATAGACCATGCGGAGCTCCAAATTCAAATTAGTTAATGTGGAATTTAATTAATTTAGTCGAAACTCCAATACAGACTCCGAACACAGGATGGGAAACCAAATAAAAATAAAAGATAGACCATGTTGTGGTTTAATGCAACTACTTAATTATTTTTCAACTTTATGAAGAAAAGTATTCTATGAAGAGATAATTATATAATTGACTGATCTGATAAGAATATTTATATCTAATGGTGATATTTAATAGAATGTTTATTGACGTGTGTGTACATAAAATATTATAGGAGTAAAGTTTTATTAGAGGATATAAGATGGTCATTCAACTTTAATTGATATTTTAATATTTCAACTTTTAAGTTAAGGACTTTTCTCTTTTAGTATGATATGATATATCATAGTATTTTAAATTAACCTTGTAAAATATTTTAAAACTTTTTCATCATTTTATTTTTCTAGTTTGTTTGACATGTGAATTCTTAATGATTGTATCATATTAATTCAATGTCCATCTAATGACTACTCAATAACATTTTTGAGATAATCTTTAAAGTGAATAAGTGTTATAACAGAATAAACAATGAAAAAAAATATTTGAATGCAGTGAGTGTCTCAAACAATTTGATATGACAAAAAAAACTTAGTGGAAGCTTTCCCACCTTGAAAGCCTCTAATTAAATTTTCTTATCATAGTAAAGATTTTCCAAGTAATAACATTATTAACATAATCTTTAAAGCTAATAAGTGTCATGACGGAATAAACAGTTAAAAGAAATCTTTAATTGCAATGAGTGCTTTAAAACATTCGATATGCCAAAAACATATAGTGGGCACCCATTTTTTTTTACTTTGAATAGCCTATAACTAAATGTTTTTATTATATTAAGGCTTAACACATAATTATGTCCTTTAGTTTGGCTTCAACTGATAATTATGTCTTCCCATTTTGGGTGTGCATTAATACTTGTTAAAAAACCTTATATTAACCAATATTACGTTAATATCATATATGCTACCCCTAGTTGTTTTAGTGTTTATAGGTTTGAAATTTGCTAGGTATGGAATTCTCTTTTACTAAATATAAAATTTATTTAGCTACAATTTGTAATTAACTCAAATTTACCATGTATGTACCTAGGTGTCTTCGTAGTTCAGTTTGGATCGGTTATTAGTTAAAATCAAAATCAAACCAATCTAGTCGGTTTTTTAAATTTCTAAAACCAAACGAAACGAAACGTAAAAAATAACTGTCGGTTTGGTTATTGACAGTTTGGTACGGTTTGATTCAGTTTTTCTGATTTTTTCAGTTTGAAAGTAATAATTTTTTGAGGACATATATATCTTGATAGACACAAACATCTAGTACATGAACAATCCATTGAAAAACTATTGTTGGTTCAATTAAGTAGTTAAACAATATCAAAGTTATCATTACACGAACAAAGTAATTCAATTAAGAGAAGGTATAGCTATCTTATGAAAGGTATGATAAGTAAAGACTAAAGTAATGAATTTTGATGGACTTGGATTTATGATTGTAATAAATACATGGCCTAAATTTACATGTTAGGCTTGAGAAAATGGTAAAGTTAAAGACTTAAGTTACTTAAAATTTAACAAAATATTTATATTTTGTTTATGAATAATATATAAATAATTATAAAATTTATATATCTAATTTATCGCTTCGATTTGATTATATTTGCAGTTATTTTTTAGTAAAATCAAAACCAAACCAAATAGTATCGGTTTTTCAAAATGTAAAATCAAATCTAACCAAATCAAATCAAATATCGGTTTTTTTAATCGGTTTGGTTCGAATTGCGGTTTGATTTGATTTTTTAACCATAACCATGAACAACCTATATGTAACAATCAAAAAGTAAGAAGTAAATTATTAATAGGCATAATACATAAACATGACCCTTAACGTGGCTTCAGCGGACAACTATGCCCTCCAACTTTGAGTATGCATAAGTAGACATTTAAACTTGTATAAAATTGAAAAAGTAGACATATGTGTCCTACATGGCATTTTAAATGTAGGACACCACGTAGGACACAAATTTCCCATGTAGGGTGCCATGTAGGATGGATGTGTCTATTTGTTCAATTTTATACAAGTTTAAGTGTCTACTTGTGCACATCCAAAATTAAATCTCATAGTTATTGGTTGAAGTCAAGTTAAAGGTCATGTTTATTATTATGGTTATTAATAATCTGTGGAATTTGGGCCTGGGCCGATGTTGTAACAGGAGCCCAACATACATAGCCCCAAAAAACAAATTAATTAAGATCAGTTCCATCTTTAAAAACTAAAACATTTAGATTTTCTAAAAGTATATCCTTTCCAAAACTATGCAATAAGTACTATAAATTTCAATTCTTCTCATATCAATACGATAAAATAAATAAGTTTCAGAATGTTGATTAAAATTCAAATAGTTTAAATTTCGTGGTGATTCAGAAACTTAGTGGTATTTGCCTAACACATTATTACCGTACTTCAATTCAGATAAATTGTTTTGCACCGTTATAACTTTTTTATATAAATATCGTTTAGTTGATATTGTTTTGTTATTATAACAAAATGTTATTATAAGTTCAAAACATTAATTTGGCTATTACTTCCTTCATTTTTTACTTAGTTCGTTTTGAAATTTTCACGCCCCTTAAAAAATAGTTATATCATTATTATTACAGAAAAAGTCCATGTAAATATCTTGTGATTGAAGTAATTTGTTTTTTATTTTATATTTCACTCGATATTTGGAATTTGTATTGAAGGTCCGATTAAATTTGGATCATGCATTACATAGCTTATAGGGAGGAGGCATTTTCAATAGAATTTTTTCATATTAAAGGCTCAAACTCGAGACCTTTGATTTAGAATGAAGCAGTCTCACTATTACACCACAGCTAGGGCTGACAAAATGAATAAAAAATATAGGTATCCATTCTTTTTTACCCTATTAAAATGGATTGAGTACCCAATGCTTTTAAAATGAATCAAATATGAGTCCAACTCATATTACCCATTTAAAATATGGGTACTTAAATGGGTAAAATGGGTAAAGTCTGTTCACTGTAAAAGAAAAAATAGGGTAGAAATTTGAATCTCACGCGAACGAAATTGCCTCAGCTTTTCATCATCTTCCATCAACCAAAGTTGTCTCAGCTCCGGCGATTTCTCCGATGAGACTCTCTCCTTCGTATTTACTTCTGTCTTCGTCTCTCTTTTCTCCTTTTCTATTTTTGTTGTTGTTGTTGTTGCTGTGGTACTCTACTTTGCTGTTTTGATTGATTTGATGGTAGACTTTCGATATGTTTCTTTTAGTTCAACTTTTTGATCTATTTTTCAAGGTTGATGCATGTGTAAATACAACTTCTAGTCATGGGTAGAACTGATAGAAACTTGTCATGTAGTAACACACAAGAGACTACATTGATGCAAATAATTGAGTAGAAAACAAAACAAGTTTATGTGAAGTTCACAAATATATCTCTTTTTTCCAATAACAATTTTGGTGGATTAGGCAGACTTAATTGTCATTTGACAAAAGTGTTCCAGTCACAATTGTCTGAATTTTATTATCTTCATTATCCAAATTGATCATTTAATGTCTTTAAATGCTTTATGACTTGGTCATTTTGGACGCCATTGAGCATGCGAGAAACTTGACTCCCGGAATAATATGTGTAAATATGGATACCCATATTATCAATTGGGTAACTCATTTCTACCCATTCAAAATATGAGTCGAGCCGAGTATTTTACTCATTTTTATTTAATTATTTTTCGATCGATTCATATTCGACTCGGCCCGCTCATTTGTCACTTATAACCATTGCCCATGTTGATAAGGCCGCAAAGCGGAATTATTTAACATTCTCATATGTTTGGTTTTGTCTGCTTGTGACCAATAGACTAGATGTGTCAACTTAGAATACGCAGCCGAAGTTGGGTTTGGGGTGTTAAGTAATTAATTCTATTTTTTTTTTAGTTTTCGATATGATGTTCAATATCCGTATTAAAGTTTCACTATTTCAGATTCGCACCACGTAGGATTCCATTTGGGAGGAACCATTTCCTACCAAGGGTTTTTCTAATATATAGAACTCGAACCTGACTCCTCTGATTAAGATAAAAATAACTACATTTGTTGTACCACATCCTTACGTGTAATGAATTCTATTTTCCTTTTGTCTTGGAGCGTGGACAATTAAAAATGATAATGCTAAATGGCCAGAAAATTTTGTCAGAATTTGGCCAGAAAATTAAAATGTCTATAATATTTTTTTATTTTAAAATAAACTATTCTTTTTTCCATTTTTTAGTTAAAATGTATTAAAATTAAAACGATAAAAATGTTTTAAAAAATAAAATAACATAGATAAAATATGATGCTGATCAAATTCTAGTCAAATGGATTTTTTCAATTAAAAAATATTAAATGGTGAGCATGCAAAAGGCCAACAAACATTCTTCTCCTTGGGCTTATAAACAGTCATGAGGCAACTGTTTTGATATTGGCAAAACAGTACTCAAGTCTGCAATTCAAAAAATCTCTAATTAAAAAAATAGTACGTTCCATTTTATATGTCATCATTTTACTTTGCACTTATATTCATAAATGATGTAACTTTATTCTTCTATCTTTATTTAATGTTTTTTTAAGTCAACTTTATAATAAATAATGAACACATTTTCAAGATTAATTAACTACTCTATTAAGGGTATAATACGCAAAATATGGTAATTTATGCATAAATTTTATAAAATGACAAGTATTGTGGTTTAACTATTTATAGAAAGGGATGACATATAAAATGGGACAGAGGGAGTATCTCTTTTATGTTTTCATAGACTCTCACTCTCTCGGTTCATTTTTTATTGAATAATTTCATTTTCTTACAGTCAAATTATAAAAAATTTGATCAATATTTTACGATATATTTTATCATCATATTGATATGTAAAAATTGCAATTTATAGTATTTTTCGTATAGTTTTTGAATATCTACTTTTTTAGAATATTGAATTGAATGTAATCTAATTTGACATTGAAAATTAGTCAAATTAGTTTTCGAAAAGTACAACATGTCAATTAAAAGTGGACGAAGAGAGTATATCATTAGGTCAGTTAATCGAAAATCAAAATTTGATACAGAACAAATCAAAGAATCGAATGCCCATGGTATTCTGACTTGATCAATTACTCAGAAAGTATTGACAACACTTCTGAACTTGACATAAATTATTAATTTATCACTGAATTAATAACAGTCTTAAAAACACCTCTCTACATGACTAACTAAACATAGATACACCCAATTTGCCACATGACATAACAAGTCATCTCACTCTGGTAGAAGAATGAAACTCTTAATAAAAATTTGAGAAGGTGTTGAAAATACTCTTAAACTTGGTAAGATATCAGGAATGTATTTCAATCATGTTATAATATTGAGGGTATAGATAAGTTTAGTTAATTAAATTAATGAATATTTTTAAAATTGTCAATAATTTAGAAATAAACTAATAATTCATGCCGAATTTAGAAATTTAAATACTTCTCTAAAAGATAAAATCATCATGTGATACATAGCACACCGCTTTAAAATACAGAAATAGAGTAAAACTAAATAATTTGTTCATACACCAAATGCATAGTTTATTATAATTGATAAAAAATTGAAATATAAGTAAAATATTTTAATTAAAACATAAAAAAATGATTTTTTAGAAGGCAGCATGGTTGTATAGGATCATGCGCAAAGGACACGCACGCGGACCGACTCAAACCCATCTTATCTTTCTCCAAGCCATTAACCTCAAACTTTGTTAAATTAACATATATTAATGTGCGATTAAAGTTAGAATTTTTGATTAAATTCTGACTAAATTTTGATCAAATTTTTGATTTCCTATTTAGCGCTTTGAATTCTTCTGTTGTTCCTACCTAGCGTTGAGGCCATAGGGCTTCCTTGTAAATAATTACCTTTTTTATCCCCTTCTTTTTGTGTTTATCAAGATTTAATTTGACATGCTTCCAAGGCACTCGATTAGTTCACTCTTTTCTCGATATTATTTTTGTCTTTCACTATTATCTTTGGATCTCCCATTAAATATATAATTATTCAATCATCATTCACTTAATTTGTTTAATTATATGGTCAGCATATAAAAATGTGTACATGTGATGAATGTCTTAAAAAAAAATTATTTTCTTCTTATACAGTCAAACAAACTTGGTTAATTAACCAAAGCATGTCCAAATTCAGCTAATGATTTTCATCTAATGTGGCTAGTTGGCTAAGGCATGGGCTAAAACTACTACTATTTGGTCCACATTCTATGTTCTTTTACTAGTTTTCCTTAGTGTTACACGCATGCCACCCTTTTTTGTCTTTGTCATGTTTTATTATTTTCATGACAAATTTATTGGTAATCAATGTGACCTCCGCAGTAATAATATCATGAGAAGGTGGAGAGGTTGTTTCTGAAATAGCGGCATTTAAAATAAAGCAATTTAAAGAGAATAATGAAGAACAAGACAATAGTAATAGTGAATAGTATGATAATCAAAGAAAAAAATATAATAAATGATAATATAAATAAAAAAAATAAGATTATGGAAGAGTAAACGATAATAAAACAAAGAAAACAATAACTTATAATAAAAAATCGAAGATTAAGATAATATAGGTAATAATCATAGTACAATATTCAACTGTCTGTTAATTTTCTACGTTAATCCCCGGCCTTCATTTTCTCTTATCTAAGATAATCATGTCCTTGTGGAGGTATTTCATGTCTTATTTGATTAATCGCCTCGTTTCAATACTTTTTTAGTCTGCCTCTTTTTCTCTTCGTCCCTCCCATACTCAATTCTAAAACCTCCTTATTAGGATATTTGTGCATCTTCTTTTTACACATTACATCTATCTGTTAAATATTTAATTCGTATAATAAAAAAGATATTAATTATTTTCTTCCAAATGAATATTATGTAACCAACAAGAAATTAGATAAGTACTACACTTATTTAATTAAGGATAAGGTAGTAAAAATTCTTTTTAAAGTATGTATCCAAGCTTCTTGGTTGAAATATTTTATGAATTTAATATACATGATAACCAGCTTGGAAAGAGTAAACAAGTTTTGAGTGCCAAGGGAAGTGTTATTAATTATGACTTTAATTTGTCACTTTCATAGTAGAAATTATCTAGGGGGTAAAAATTAGGTAATCTAACTAAGTAAGAATGTTAGAATACTTTATATAAATCATCATACAATTAAAAAAAAAATTACACGGAGGCCGTACTCAATTAATGTTCATATAAAATTGTACATTGATTTAAGTTTGTGGCTAGTACCAATCATAAATTACCATTAGGCAAGTTGTGGAGTTATATGTATGCCATTTTGGGTTTATTAAGTCCCAGGAAGAGTATTCTGGAGATGAGAGAATAAAAGGTATGCAAGTTTCAAACTTAATTAGGGAGTTTGAATTGCAAAAAATGAAGGAATATTCAAACAGACTTCTAATTATTGCAAATAAGGTGAGGCTACTCGGCTCTACATTTTTAGAATAAAAAATTGTTGAGAAGATTCTTGTAACAGTTCCTAAAAGGTATGAAGCAACAATTACTGTAACATCCGTTCAGTCGAAATAGCTATGAAGAGGCTTAAAAATTGAAAATAGTCATTTTTGGAAAAAATTCAAAATCTGGAAATTTGGCAAAGTGTGGGAAATCAGTGAGTTTTGTCCAACTTTGAGCAGTCATAACTCCTAGCTCAGGATGATCTAGGAGTAGTTCCAGTATTTTAGGAAAGCCCTTGGAATGATCTTTCCAACGCCGCCGAGTTTGCTCGATTCCGAGTTCGTATGAGCGAGTTAGGCCCTTTGAAAGTTGGGTAGTTGGCAGAGAATCCGTCCGGAAATTTTAAGGGCATTTTGGTCTTTTCCCTAGCTATTTATTTTGGGGTTATATTGTGTGTTAGGCTGATTTTGGATCATTTTTGGTCCCATTTTTAAATGAGTGAAAGCTAGGGCTTGAGAGTGAAGAAGAGAAGAAGAAGAGAAGAAGAGGAGAAAGAGGAGATCAAGCAAGTTTCTGTCGTGGATATCGTCGGGGGTGATCCCCACTAGGTATGTGAGTTCTTAGTGTTGGGTTGATCCTTTCCCCCACACATCAAACTCGTTTTATTTCCGAGAAAAGCTTGGTTGGGTTGTTGAAATTGTTGGTTTGTGTTGTTGATTGTGTTGTTGAAGTCCCTTGTAGAGTTGGGCATGTTTCTGGTTGTGTTTTTGGTTGAAATCTATTTTATGTTGAGGGATTTATGATTCTAAAAGTTTGGGGCTGGAAACCTGGAGTTTAGAAGGTTTAGAGTTGGAGAAAAGAAGGAGAAAAGTCGAAGTTGTCGGGGAAAAGGGATGGCGCGTCGCACCTCGCAGAGTGCCCCAAGAAGTGCTCTGACCTTCACCCCTTGGGGCGCCGCGCTCTACAGAGCGCCTCAGCTGGCCTTCTGAGCTTCGAGGGCTGGCGCTCCGCGCCCTGCAGAGCGCCAAGGACGCCAAGTTCCCCCTTTCTTTCCACACTTTCTCAGGCATGTTCCTATGTATTGTACCTATGTTTTATAGTTGTTTCCAACACTTTAGTAACATTTAGACATCCCGAATTCATCCATAAACATGTGATCACATACCTTGAATCCATAGTTCAATTCAGGCAAGTTAGGATCGAAGTCAAAGTGAAGTTAGAGTCAAGTCAAGTAAAGTTAAGAAATAAGTCCAAGCAAGTCCTCAAAGCTTTTCAAGAGTCGTTATTGAACGTTTTAACTTCATTTCAAGTTTCAAGTCAACCAAGAGTATGGAGTTTCAAGTTAAGTAAAGAGTCTCGAGTTTCAAGTTAAGTCAAGAGCATAAAGTTGAGTCTTTTTCTCAAAAGCTATTAGGGAACCAAGTATTCCCAAAGAGGTTTATAAATGTTTTACATTTGAGTAAGAGGGGAGCCATGTTTTCCAAAAGAGCCTTTGGGCTAAGTTTTGAGTAATTACCTCAATTAAAGAAAGATGTGTTTAAAGACACTTATGAGCCAAAGTATTTCTGGGAGTAGTATTGAGCACCGAATTGGGACACGAGTTCATATTAACTCAACTCTCCATAAGAACCATGCGCCAACATGGGACTTGACGTATCATTCTTTTTAGATGATCACGTAAGATTAGGCTAGTGGATCCACTAAGAAAAAGTAAGGTCCTATATCACGGCGAGGTATATGATGGTCCTTGGGCAACGTGAGGTAAAACGTTGTACCACCACTAGGGCTCATAGTGGTGGTTGTCGGTTAAAGAATCTCCCACTAAAGTTATATTACTTTTATATAAGTAAAGTTGAGTTTGTTATGGTTTTATCATTAACGAACTAAGTTGTTTACACTTTTTTACAAGTTTAATATATTGTATGTGTCTTATTGTTTTATATATTGAGTTCAGTTATTCATGAGTCGTTCAAAGCCAAGGTAAGTGTTCTCTTGTATTCCTTTCAAGCTTTAGTTGTGGTTTAGCTTTCCAGCTCGCATACTCGTACATTCCATGTACTGATGCCGGTTGGTTTGCATCTTATGACGATGCAGATACAGGTACCCCAGATCAACATCCTTCATGTCGTTGATCCAGCTGAGCACTCCCGTGTCAGTGGTGAGCCTCCTTGCATTCCGGAGGCCTCAATTATTTTGTATTCGTAGTTTTGTTTTATTAGGGTGTTGCGGGGTGTGTCCCAACATCCATCTCAATATTTTAGAGGCTTCATAAATAGTCAGTCAGTTAGTGTTTTTGAGTCTCTCATCTATGTATATATGTAAATATCCTATTTTGAGATTCGAGTTGCCCTTGTGGCCAGATTTTTATAAGTTAAGTTGTTGTGTAAACTTGCATTGCATTGAGTTATTCTGTGAGTTAGGTTTCCGCTGAGTTAAGAAAGCCAGGCCAAGGGTTCGCTTGGGGCTAGTAATGGTCTCCGGGTGCCAATCCCGCCCAGGGTGTAGGCTCGGGGCGTGACAAACTTGGTATCAGAGCACAGAGTTCAAGAGTCCTAGTGAGTCTATGAAGCCATGTCTGTAGAGTCCTAGTTATCCGTGTGAAGCGCGCCACATCTATAATTGGGAGGCTACAATATTTAGGAAGATTTATCACTTCTTTCACACTCATCTCGTGTGTTAGATTTGATCTCTAAAAGTTTCTTTTTAATCCGTGCTTGCACGTGTTTTTAGATAGTCATGCCTCCACGAAGAGTTGGCAGAGCGCATCTTCTTAGACGTTATGTGGATGAGCAAGAGTTACCTTATGCCCCGGGAGTGCAAGATCAAGGGGAAGTTTCTAATGCCGAGTTCAGAGAGGCAATTAGAATTCTGAGTCAAGCAATAACTAATCAGATTGGTCAGCAAAGGGGAGCTCGACATGAAGGAGCTGACACTTCTAGGATTCGTGAGTTCTTGGGAATGAATCCTCTGAGTTTCATGGGTTCGAGTACTACTGAGGATCCAGAGAACTTCATTGAGGAGTTAAAGAAGATTTTTGATGTGATGCATGTGGCAGATACTGAGCGGGTTGAACTAGCTGCGTATTAATTGAAGGATGTTGCTAGAACTTGGTTCGACCAGTGGAAAGAGGGCAGAGCGCTGAGAATGCACCACCTGCGAGTTGGGCCTGTTTTGAGGAAGCTTTCTTGGGGCATTTCTTTCCTCGAGAATTGAGAGTGGCCAAGGTATGTGAGTTCCTCACACTTAAGCAGTAGTCTTTGAGTGTTCAAGAGTACAGTCTGATGTTCACACAACTATCCCGCTATGCTCCGGAGATGGTGGCGGACATGAGAAATAGAATGAGCTTGTTTGTTGCTGGGCTATCTCAGTTGTCAAGTAAGGAAGGTAGGGCTGCAATGCTTATCGGGGACATGGACATATCCAGGTTAATGGTATATGTACAACAGGTTGAGGAAGAGAAGCTGAGAAACAGAGAAGAGTTCAGAAGAAAGAGAGCCAAAACCGGTAATGAGTCCGGACAACAGAAAGGTAATTCAAACCGTTCCTCCTTTCAGCAAAGGTAAAAGGGACCTGCTCCATCATCTGCTAGAGCACCTGCACCCCGATACAGAGGGGGATTTAATGGCCAGAATTCGAAGGACTTCAAGTCTAGACCAGCACACTCCTTTGGTAGTATGGCACAAGGAGGCAGTTTGTTTCCTACATGTACTAGGTCTGGTAGAAACCACCCGGGTAAATGGTGTGATGGCCAGAAAAGTTGTTTTAAGTGTGGGCAAGAGGGTCACTTCATGAAGGAGTGCCCGAAGAATAAGCAAGGTAGTGGAAGTCTGGGCAGTAGGGCCCAATCTTCTTCAGCTGCTCCCCCAGACAGGACGGCACCTAGAGGGGCTACTTCTAGTACTGGCAGAGGAGCAAACCGCCTCTATGCTATCACCAGTCGCCATGAGCAAGAGTACTCTCCTAATGTTGTCACTGGTATGATCAAAGTCTTTGCTTTTGATGTGTATGCTTTGCTACACCCAGGAGCAAGTTTATCTTTTGTAACTCCTTATGTTGCAAATAAGTTTGATGTTCTTCCTGAAAGACTTTGTGAACCCTTTTGTGTTTCTACACCTGTTAGGGAGTCTATTCTAGCAGAAAGAATTTATCGTGATTGTCCTGTTTCTATCAATCACAAGAGCACCATGGCTGATTTGGTTGAGTTAGACATGGTAGATTTCGATGTCATTCTAGGTATGGATTGGCTTCATGCCTGTTATGCATCATTAGACTATAGAACTCGAGTGGTCAAGTTTCAGTTTCAGAATGAGCCAGTCTTAGAGTGGAGTAGTAGTTCAACAATGCCTAAGGGTCATTTCATTTCGTACCTTAAGGCAAGAAAGTTGGTTTCGAAGGGTTGTGTCTATCACTTAGTCTGAGTTCATGACTCTAGTGTTAAGATACCTCATTTTCAGTCAGTTCCTATAGTAAGAGAGTTTCCAGAAGTTTTCCGTGATGATCTACCCGGAATTCCTCCTGAGAGAGAAATAGATTTCGGCATAGATCTCATTCCAGATACTCGTCCTATCTCTATTCCGCCATATAGAATGGCACCAGCAGAGTTGAAATAGTTGAAAGAGCAGTTGAAAGATCTCCTAGAAAAGGGTTTCATTCGACCGAGTGTCTCACCTTAGGGTGCTCCGGTCTTTTTTGTGAGAAAGAAAGATGGTTCCTTTAGGATGTGTATAGATTACCGCCAGTTGAATAAGGTTACCATCAAGAACAAGTACCCTCTTCCGAGGATTGATGATATTTTCGATCAGCTTCAGGGTGCCACTTATTTCTCGAAGATTGACCTCAGATCAGGCTATCATCAGTTAAGAGTAAGGGAATGTGATATTCCAAAGACAGCTTTCAGGACCAGGTACGGTCATTATGAGTTTTTATTCATGTCCTTTGGTTTGACCAATGCACCGGCATCTTTCATGGACTTGATGAATCGAGGCTTCAAACCTTATTTAGATACGTTTGTTATCGTCTTCATTGATGAAATACTAGTGTATTCAAGGAATGAGGAAGATCATGCTAGTCATCTCAGAATAGTTCTTCAGACTTTGAAAGATAAGGAGTTGTATGCCAAGTTCTCTAAGTGTGAGTTTTGGCTTAAGTCTATGGCGTTCCTAGGTCACATTGTGTCCGGTGATGGAACTAAAGTTGATACTCGGAAAATTGAGGCAGTGCAGAATTGGCCTAGACCCACATCTCCAACTGAAATTAGGAGTTTCTTGGGATTAGCTGACTATTATAGAAGGTTTGTAGAGGGGTTCTCTTCTATTGCATCTCCTTTGACCAAGTTGACTCAGAAGGCAGTGAAATTTCAGTTGTCTGAAGCTTGTGAGAAAAGCTTTCAGGAATTGAAAAAGAGATTGATTACAACTCCAGTTTTGACGGTACCAGAAGCTACTCAAGGTCTTGTGGTGTATTGTGATGCATCTAGAATTGGTTTGGGTTGTGTCCTAATGCAGAATGACAAGGTTATAGCTTATGCATGCCTCCAGACAGTTGAAAGTTCATGAGAAGAATTATCCAACCCATGACTTGGAGTTAACTGATGTAGTATTTTCTTTGAAGATATGATGTCATTACTTGTATGGTGTGCATGTCGATGTATTCACTGATCGCAAGAGCCTTCAATATGTGCTTACTCAAAAAGAGCTTAATCTCAGACAGAGGAGGTGGTTAGAATTACTCAAGGACTATGACCTAAGTATTCTTTACCACCCAGGTAAGGCTAATGTTGTTGTTTATTCTTTGAGCAAGTTGTCTATGGGTAGTACCGCCCATATTGAAGAAGGAAAAAAAGAGTTAACAACAGATGTGCACAGACTGGCATACCTGGAAGTAAGACTTACAGATTACGCAGAAGGAGGAGTAGCGGTGGTGTATGGGGCCTAGTCATCCCTAGTGTCAGAAGTGAAAGAGAAACAAGATCAAGATCCCATTTTTCTTGAGTTGAAGGCAAATGTTCAAAAGCAAATAGTATTAGCTTTTGAACAAGGGGGAGATGGTGTTTTGAGTTATCAAGGTAGATTGTGCGTACCTTTGGTAGATGGACTCCAAGAAAGGATTATGGAGGAAGCTCATAGCTCCAGATATTCCATTCATCTGGGTTCCACGAATATCTATCGTGACTTGAGAGAAGTTTATTGGTGGAATGACATGAAGAAGGGCATTGCGGTGTTCCAAATTGCCAACAAGTGACAGTTGAACACCAAAAGCCCGTTGATTTAGCTCAGAGGATAGAACTTCCAGAATGGAAGTGGAAGATGATCAACATGGATTTCATCACAGGTTTGCCAAAGTCTCGCAGACAACATGATTCTATTTGGGTGATTTTCGACCGAATGACAAAGTCAGTTCATTTTCTACCGGTAAAGACTACCAATACAGCAGAAGATTATGCCAAGTTATATGTTCAAGAGATAGTGAGACTTCATGGAGTCCCAATCTCCATTATTTCAGATAGAGGTGCACAGTTCTGGAAATCTTTTCAGAAAGGCTTGGGTTCGAAGGTGAACTTAAGTACCACCTTTCATCCTTAGACTGACGGGCAAGCATAGCGCACTATCCAGACCCTAGAAGATATGTTGAGGGCTTCTGTGATCAATTTCAAAGGCAATTGGGATGATCACCTACCTCTCATTGAGTTTGCCTACAATAACAGTTATCACTTTAGCATCCAGATGGCTCCATATGAAGCTCTTTATGGGATAAGATGTAGATCTCCTATTGGATGGTTTGAAGTTGGTGAAGCACAGTTGACAGGACCAAATTTAGTTCACCAAGCTATGGAGAAGGTGAAGGTTATTCAAGAGAGGTTGAAAACGGCACAGAGTCGTCAAAAATCCTACACTGATGTTAGGAGAAGGGCGTTAGAATTTGAAATAGATGATTGGGTGTATTTAAAAGTTTCACCCATGAAAGGGGTTATGAGGTTTGGTAAGAAGGGGAAACTTAGTCCCCGGTATATGGGACCTTACCGCATAGCCAAGAGAATTGACAATGTTGCTTATGAGTTGGAGTTACCACATGAACTAGCAGCGGTTTATCCGGTATTTCACATCTCTATGTTGAAGAAGTGCATAGGCGATCCTTGATTGATCGTACCAACTGAAAGTATTAGGATCAAGGATAACTTATCTTATGAGGAGGTTCCTATTTAAATTTTAGATCGTCAAGTTCGTAGGTTGAGAACGAAAGATGTAGCCTAAGTCAAGGTCCTATGGAGGAACCAATTTGTCGAGGAAGCCACTTGGGAAGCCGAAGAGGACATGAAGAAGAGATATCCACATCTTTTTGAATCCGGAGGAAATGCAGATTAAGGTATTAATTTCCTTCTTAGTGCTCTTTTAATCATCATGAGCATGTTGTTGTTGTTGTTGTTGTTGTTGTTGTATTTACATAATTGTTTGTTGGGAGTTTGATTTCAATGTTACACCCTTAGCCTTGTTAAGAGTAATCTCATTCGAGGACGAATGTTCCCAAGGGGGAGATACTGTAACATCCGGTTAGTCGAAATAGCTATGAAGATTCTTAAAAATCGAAAATAGTCATTTTTGGAAATAAATTCAAAACTTGGAAATTTGGCTAAGTGTGGGAAATCAGTGAGTTTTGTCCAACTTTGAGCAGCCATAACTCCTAGCTCAGGATGAGCTAGGAGTAGTTACAGTTATTTTTGGAAATCCCTTGTAATGATCTTTCCAATGCCGCCGAGTTTGCTCGATTCCGAGTTCGTATGAGCGAGTTATGCCCTTTGAAAGTTGGGCAGTTGGCAGTGAATCTGTCCTGAAATTTTAAGGGCATTTTGGTCTTTTCACTAGTTAGTTCTTTTGGGGTTATATTGTGTGTAAGGCTGATTTTGGATCATTTTTGGTCCCATTTTCAAAAGAGTGAAAGCTAGGGATTGGGAGTGAAGAAGAGAAGAAGAAGAGAAGAAGAGGAGAAGAAGAGGAGAAAGAGGAGATCAAGCAAGTTTCCGTCATGGATATCGATGAGGGCGATCCCCACTAGGTATGTGTGTTCTTAGTGTTGGTTTGATCCCTTCCCCCAACACCAAACTCGTTTTATTTTCGAGAAAAGCTTGGTTGGGTTGTTGAAATTGTTGGTTTGTGTTGGTGAAGTCTCTTGTTGAGTTGGGCATGTTTCTGATTGTGTTTTTGGTTGAAATCTATTGTATGTTGAGGGATTTATGAATCTAAATGTTTGGGGCTGGAAACCTTGGAGTTTAGAAGGTTTAGAGTTGGAGAAAAGAGGGAGAAAAGTCAAAGTTGTCGGGGAAAAAGGGTGGCGCGTCGTGCCCCACACAGCGCCCCAAGAAGTGCTCTGACCTTCACCCCTTGTGGAGCCGCGTCCTGTAGAGCGCCTCAGCTGGCCTTCTGAGCTTCGAGGGCTGGCGTTTCGCGCCTTGCAGAGCTCCAAGGACGCCAAGTACCCCCTTTCTTTCCACACTTTCTCAGGCATGTTCCTAGGTATTGTACCTATCTTTTATAGTTGTTTCCAACACTTTAAGGTATATTTAAACATCCCAAATTCATCCATAAACATGTGATCAAATACCTTGAATCCATAGTTCAATTCAAGGCAAGTTAGGATCGAAGTCAAAGTGAAGTTAGAGTCAAGTCAAGTAAAGTTAAAAAGTAATTCCAAGCAAGTCCTCAAAGCTTTTCAAGAGTCGTTATTGAACATTTTAACTTCATTTCAAGTTTCAAGTCAAGCAAGAGTATAGAGTTTCAAGTTAAGTAAGCAGTCTCGAGTTTCTAGTTAAGTCAAGAGCATAAAGTTGAGTCTTTTTATCCAAAACTATTAGGGAACTAAGTATTCCCAAAGAGGGTTGTAAATGTTTTACATTTGAGTAAGAGGGGATCCATGTTCTCCAAAAGAGCCTTTGGGCTAACTTTTGAGTAATTACCTTAATTAATAAAAGATAGGTCTAAAAACACTTATGAGCCAAAGTATTTTTGGGAGTAGTATTAAGCACCGAATTGGGGACACGAGTTCATATTAACTCAACTCTCCATAAGAACCATGAGCCAACATGGGACTTGACGTATCATTCTTTTTAGATGATCAAGTAAGATTAGGCTAGTGGATCCACTAAGCAAAAGTAAGGTCCTATATCACGGCAAGGTATAGGATGGTCCTTGGGCAACGTGAGGTAAAATGTTGTACCACCACTAGGGCTCATAGTGGTGGTTGTCGGTTAAAGAATCTCTCACTAAAGTTATATTACTTTTATATGAGTAAAGTTGAGTTTGTTATGGTTTTATCATTAACAAACTAAGTTCTTTACACTGTTTTACAAGTTTAATATATTGCATGTGTCTTATTGCTTTATATATTGAGTTCAGTTATTCATGAGTCGTTCAAAGCCAAGGTAAGTGTTCTCTTGTATTCCTTTCAAGCTTTAGTTGTGGTTTAGCTTTCCATCTCACATACTTGTACATTTTATGTACTGATGCCAGTTGGCCTGTATCTTATTACGATGCAGATACAAGTACACCGGATCAGCATCCTTCATGTCGTTGATCCAGCTGAGCACTCCTGAGTCAGTGGTGAGCCTGCTTGCATTCCGGAGGCCTCAATTATTTTTTATTCTTAGTTTTGTTTTATTAGGGTGTTGCGGGATCTGTCCCAACATCCATCTCAGTATTTTAGAGGCTTCATAGACAGTCAGTCGGTTAGTTTTTTTGAGTCTCTCATCTATGTATATATGTAAATATCCTATTTTGAGATTCGAGCTACCCTTGTGGCCAGATTTTTATAAGTTAAGTTGTTGTGTAAACTTGCATTGCATTGAGTTGTTCTGTGAGTTAGGTTTCCGCTGATTTAAGAAAGTTAGGCCAAGGGTTCACTTGGGGCCAGTAATGCTCTCCGGGTGCCGGTCCCGCTAGGGTGTAGGCTCGGGGCATGACAAACTTGGTATCAGAGCACAGAGTTCAAGTGTCCTAGGGAGTCTATGAAGCCGTGTCTGTAGGGTCCTATTTATCGGTGTGAAGCGCGCCACATCTATAATTGGGAGGCTACAACATTTAGGAAGATTTATCACTTCTTTCACACTCATCTCCTGTGTTAGAGTTGATCTCTAAAAAGTTTTTTTTTTATCCGTGCTTGCGCGTGTTTTCAGATAGTCATGCCTCCACGAAAAGTTGGCAGAGGGCGTCTTCCTAGACGTTCTGTGGATGAGCCAGAGTTACCTTATTCCCCGGGAGTGCAAGATTAAGGGGAAGTTTCTAATGCCGAGTTCAAAGAGGCAATTAGAATTCTGAGTCAAGAAGTAACTAATCAGAATTGTCAGTTACCGCCTTTCATCCTCAGACTGACGGGCAAGCAGAGTACACTAGCCAGACCCTAGAAGATATGTTGATGGCTTGTGTGATCGATTTCAAAGGCAATTGGGATTATCACCTACCTCTCATTGATTTTGCCTACAATAACAATTATCACTCTAGCATCCAGATGGCTCCATATGAAGCTCTTTATGGGAGAAGATGTAGATCTCCTATTGGATGGTTTGAAGTGGTGAAGCACAGTTGATAGGACCAGATTTAGTTAACCAAGCTATGGAGAAGGTGAAAGTGATTCAAGAGAGATTGAAAATGACATAGAGTCGTCAAAAATCGTACACTGATGTTAGGAGAAGGGCGTTAGAATTTGAAGTAGATGATTGGGTGTGTTGAAGAAGTGCATAGGCGATCCTTCATTGATCCTACCAACTGAAAGTATTAGGATCAGGGATAACTTATCTTATGAGGAGGTTCCTGTTCAGATTTTAGATCCTCAAGTTGGTAGGTTGAGAACGAAAGATGTAGCCTCAGTCAAGGTCCTATGGAGGAACCAATTTGTCGAGGAAGCCACTTGGGAAGTCGAAGAGGACATGAAGAAGAGATATCCACATCTTTTTGAATCCGGAGGAAATGCAGATTAAGGTATTAATTTCCTTCTTAGTGCTCTTTTAATCATCATGAGCATGTTGTTGTTGTTGCTGCATTTACATAATTGCTTGTTGGGAGTTTGATTTCAATGTTACACCCTTAGCCTCGTTAAGAGTAATCTCATTCGAGGACGAATGTTCCCAAGGTGGAGATACTGTAACATCCGGTTAGTCGAAATAGCTATGAAGATTCTTAAAAATCGAAAATAGTCATTTTTGGAAAAAAATTCAAAATCTGGAAATTTGGCTAAGTGTGGAAAATCAGTGAGTTTTGTCTAACTTTGAGCAGTCATAAATCCTAGCTCATTATGAGCTACGAGTATTTCTAGTTGTTTTTGGAAAGCCCTTGGAATTATCTTTCCAATACCGCCGAGTTTGCTCGATTCCGAGTTCGTACGAGCGAGTTATGCCCTTTGAAAGTTGGGCAGTTGGCAGGGAATCCGTCCGGAAATTTTAAGGGCATTTTGGTCTTTTCCCTAGCTATTTATTTTGGGTTTATATTGTGTGTTAGGCTGATTTTGGATCATTTTTGGTCCCATTTTTTAAAGAGTGAAAGCAAGGGCTTGAGAGTGAAGAAGAGAAGAAGAAGAGAAGAAGAGGAGAAGAAGAGGAGAAAGAGGAGATCAAGCAAGTTTCCATCATGGATATCGTCGGGGGTGATCCCCACTAAGTATGTGAGTTCTTAGTGTTGGGTTGATCCTTTCCCCCTCACACCGAACTCGTTTTATTTCCGTGAAAAGCTTGGTTGGGTTGTTGAAATTGTTGGTTTGTGTTGTTGAAGTCCCTTGTTGAGTTGGGCATGTTTCCGGTTGTGTTTTTGGTTGAAATCTATTGTATGTTGAGGGATTTATGATTCTAAATGTTTGGGGCTGGAAACCTTGGAATTTAGAAGGTTTAGAGTTGGAGAAAAGAAGGAGAAAAGTCGAAGTTGTCGGGGAAAAAGAGTGGCGCGTCGCGCCTCACAGAGCGCCCCAAGAAGTGCTCTGACCTTCACCCCTTGGGGCGCCGCACCCTGCAGAGCGCCTCAGCTGGCCTTCTGAGCTTCGAGGGCTGGCGCTCCGCGCCTTGCAGAGCGCCAAGCACGCCAAGTTCCCCCTTTCTTTCCACACTTTCTAAGGCATGCTCCTAGGTATTGTACCTATGTTTTATAGTTGTTTCCAACAATTTAAGGTACATTTTGACATCCCTGAATTTATCCATAAACATGTGATCACATACTTTGAATCCATAGTTCAATTCAAGGCAAGTTAGGATCGAAGTCAAAGTGAAGTTAGAGTCAAGCCAAGTAAAGTTAAGAAGTAAGTCCAAGCAAGTCCGCAAAGCGTTTCAAGAGTCGTTATTGAACGTTTTAACTTCATTTCAAGTTTCAAGTCAACCAAGAGTATAGAGTTTCAAGTTAAGTAAAGAGTCTCGAGTTTCAAGTTAAGTCAAGAGCATAAAGTTGAGTCTTTTTCTCAAAAGCTATTAGGGAACTAAGTATTCCCAAAGAGGTTTGTAAATGTTTTACATTTGAGTAAGAGGGGAATCATGTTTTCCAAAAGAGCCTTTGGGCTAAGTTTTGAGTAATTACCTCAATTAAAGAAAGATGTGTTTAAAGAGACTTATGAGCCAAAGTATTTTTGGGAGTAGTATTGAACACCGAATTGGGGACACGAGTTCATATTAACTCAACTCTCCATAAGAACCATGCACCAACATGGGACTTGACGTGTCATTCTTTTTAGATGATCACGTAAGATTAGGCTTGTGGATCTACTAAGCAAAAGTAAGGTCCTATATCACGGAAAGGTATAGGATGGTCCTTGGGCAACGTGAGGTAAAGCGTTGTACCACCACAAGGGCTCATAGTGGTGGTTGTCGGTTAAAGAATCTCCCACTAAAGTTATATTACTTTTATATAAGTAAAGTTGAGTTTGTTATTGTTTTATCATTACCGAACTAAGTTGTTTACACTGTTTTACAAGTTTAAATATTGCATGTGTCTTATTGCTTTATATATTGAGTTTAGTTATTCATGAGTCGTTCAAAGCCACGGTAAGTGTTCTCTTGTATTCCTTTCAAGCTTTAGTTGTGGTTTTGCTTTCCAGCTCGCATACTAGTACATTCCATGTACTGATGCCAGTTGGCCTGGATCTTATGACGATGTAGATACAGGTACCCTGGTTCAGCATCATTCACATTGTTGATCCAGCTGAGCACTCCCGAGTCAGTGGTGAGCCTCCTTGCATTCCGGAGGCCTCAATTATTTTGTATTCTTAGTTTTGTTTTATTAGGGTGTTGCGGGGTCTATCCCAACATCCATCTTAATAATTTAGAGGCTTCATAGACAGTCAGTCAGTTAGTGTTTTTGAGTCTCTCATCTATGTATATATGTAAATATCCTATTTTGAGATTCGAGTTGCCCTTGTGGCCAGATTTTTATAAGTTAAGTTGTTGTGTAAGCTTGCATTGCATTGAGTTATTCTGTGAGTTAGGTTTCCGCTGAGTTACGAAAGCCAGGCCAAGGGTTCGCTTGAGACCAGTAATGGTCTCTGGGTGCTAGTCCTACCCAGGGTGTAGGCTCGGGGCGTGACAATTACGACCTTAGCAAATACGAAGGATTTATCAAAGATTAGTTTGACAGAGTTGCTCAATTCCCTGAAGCTCAAGAGCAAAGAAGACTCATGAGACAGAAGGTTCCAACAGAAGGGGCTCTTGTCAGTAAGCATTAGGTTAACAAAATTCAGAACAAGAAAAAAAATCAAGTAGTGTGTGAAGGAGAAACATCAGCAGACAGTAAAAGTAAGGGAGGAAGTGCGAAGAAAAGTTATCCCCCTTGTCAGCATTGTGGAAGAAAAGGCCATCCACCATTTAAGTGTTTGAGGAGACCTGATGCTAAATGCAAGAAATGCAATCAGCTTGGACACGAAGCAGTGATTTGCAAGAATAAGTCCCCGCAGCAGGAAGGAAATGCTCAAGTTGCTGATCAAGAAGAAGATGATCATCTTTTTGTTGCAACATGATTTTCAAGTAAGAGCTCAACATATTCTTTGTTAATTGACAGTGGTTTGACTAATCACATGAATCATGACGAGAGTTTATTCGAGGAGTTGAAACCCTTTGAAATTTCCAAGGTTCAGATAGGAAATAGAGATCACCTTACTGTCAAAGGAATTGGAATCATAGCTATCAAGACGAGCACTGACACAAAGAAAATTTCAGACGTTCTTTATGTTCCTGAAATCGATCAGAATTTTCTAAGCGTAGGACATCTGATGGAAAAAAGGATTCAGGGTTTTCTTCGAATATCATCACTATCAAATCAGTGACACTACTGGAAATGGAATTTTCAGGTTGAAGATGAGAGGAAGGAGTTTTTCCTTTGATCCAACAGAGAAAAAGTAACTAGCTTATTCCATGAAGGCAAGTGTAAGAGAAACCTGGCACAAGAGATTGGCAATTGTCATCTACGAAACCTGGCACAAGAGACTTATCAATTGTCATCTACAAGCACTATTGTTACTGAAAAAAGAAGATATGACAAGAGGACTACCAACTCTAGTTGATCACTTACCAAGTTGTCAAGCTTTTCAATTTGGTAAGCATAATAGGAAGTCATTTCCTAAAGCAACATGGCGGACTTCTCAAAGGTTGAATCAGATGTTGCTGGACCCCAAAGAACACCATCTCTTAATGGTAGTCTATACTATGTTATATTCATTGACGATTATACAAGATTCTGCTGGATTTTTTTTATGAAATATAAATCAGAAGTGGCTGGAATTTTCTTGATGTTCAAAAAGATGGTGGACAATCATAGTGGTAGCAGAATCCAATCACTGCGGTCTGACAATAGAAAAGAGTATATTTCTGCTGAATTTAACAAATTTTGTGAGGAAGCGGGTATTACTCATCAACTTACTGCTCCATATACTCCACAACAAAATGGAGTTAGTGAAAGGAGTAACAGATATATAATGGAGATGCTGTAGTGTATGTTGCATGAAAAAGAGTTGCCGAAAAGTTTTTGGATTGAGGCACCTAATACAACAATATTTCTCCAAAATCGGCTTCCTACTAAAGAATTGCTGAATAAAACTCCATTCGAGGCTTGGAATGGATTCAAACCATCACTAAGATTCATTAAAGTATTTGGTTGTGTTTGTTTCTTCATGTGCCGCAGGTTAAAAGAGACAAACTTGTCAAGAAGGCACTTGATGGAATATTTGTGGGTTATAGCTCATCCTCCATAGCCTACAAAGTATATAATCCAAAAACAGGGAAGATGATTGTCCGTAGAGATGTGCACTTTCCTGAGGAAGAGAAATGGGACTGGAAGGACAATCAACTTTCAGTCAAAGGTTTAGAGGAGCAGGCATTTGATCACTAGAAAAATGAGTTGGTGGATGATCTTCCAATTAGAGGTACAAGACTACTCTCTGACATCTACCAACAAAGTAATGTGGCAGTTTGTGAGCTGCAAGGCACGATGAAGCACTTCAAGATAAAAAAGGAGAAACGCCATGGATCAGGAGATTCTAATGATCAAGAAAAACAAAACTTGGGAGTTAGTTGACCGACCGAAAGATAGGAAGGTCATTGGAGTAAAATAGTTGTTTAGAACCAAGTTCAATTCTGATGGTTCTATCAATAAATACAAGGATAGGCTTGTTATCAAGGGATATGCCCAAATATTTGGTGTTTATTACTCGGATACCTTTGCTCCAGTGGCTCGATTGGATACAATTAGATTATTGCTAGCAATAGCAACACAAAAGGGATTGAAAGTGTTCCAATTAGATGTGAAATCTGCCTTTTTAAATGGTGTACTACCGGAAGAAATCTATGTAGAGCAGCTCGAGGGTTTCTTTGAGCAAGGAAAAGAAGAAAAAGTGTGTCAGCTTAAAAAGGCTATTCATGGCTTAAAACAAGCTCCAAGAGCTTGGTATAGCAGGATTGATGATCACTTGTTAAGTTTGGGGTTTGTACGAAGTGTATTTGAAGTCACTCTTTATGTCAAACATAAAGGAACTGATCTTCTCATTGTTTCCCTTTATGTTGATGATCTCTTTGTGACAGGAAACAATGTGTGGCTGGTTGAAGAATTTAAGAAGGAAATGATGCAAGTCTTTGAAATGACAGAGTTGAGGCTAATGACATACTTTCTGGGAATGGAAATCAAGGTTGTGATGAAACTTTTATCTACCAAAAGAAGTATGAAGGAGAGATACTTAAGAAATTCCATATGGAAAAATGCAATGCAACAACCACACCAATGAATCCAAATGAGAAGTTAAGCAAAGAGGATGAAAACAATTAAATTGATGAAGGAAATTTCAGAAGCTTGATTGTATGTTTGATGTATCTCACTGCTACAAGGCCGGATATTCTATTTGTTGTAAGTCTTTTATCTAGATTTATGCATTGTTCTACTGAAATGCATTTGCAAAAAGCAAAGATAATTATAAGATACATTAAAGGTACTGTTGAATATAGTGTCAAATTCAAGAAGTGTGAGAATTTCAAGTTGTATGGATTCTCAGATAGTGATTGAGCTAGATCCGTTGACGACATGAAAAGTACATCAAGATATTGTTTCAGTCTAGGATCAGGGATTTTCTCTTAGTGTTCAAAAAAGTAGGAAATTGTGGCACAATCCACGCATTCATTGTTGCAACTGCAGTAGTAAATCAAACCTTATGGCTAAGAAAAATATTTTCTTATTTGCATATGGAGCAAAAAGTTGATACTGAGGTTCATGTTAATAATCAAGTTTTAATAGCCATTTCGCATAATCCGGTGTTCTATGGGAAGACTAAAACATCAAGCTATATTTCTTGTGGGATGTGAAGAAAAAAGGAGAAGTTATTCTTGTTTATGGCAAAACTGAAGATCAACTAGCAGATATATTTACGAAATCCCTTCTTGTCAACAAGTTCGTGTTCCTAAGGCAACAACTTTGGAATTTTCAGCTCCTAATGAAAGGACGAGTATTAGTTAGTTGCTTTATGACTGTAGTGTCTATATCTAAGTTTCCTGTATTTCTCTTTTCAGTTATTTTAGGGGTAGTTACCGTGGTTAGCACCATGACTTAAAAGTAGGACCATGATCTATTTCAGTTTCTTTAATTGTATGTTAATGTATTTTCGGTTGTTTTTTTTATAGAATTAAGAACTCTCTGCATAAGCTTTTCTCTCAGTCATCTTCACTTTCAGTTCCTTGTATTCACATGCTTTCCTTTCTGTAGCAAACTAGACATTGTCTTCATTATGTTATCTGCCATCAGTCTTTTTAAAACTTCAAAAACACTCATTTCTATTTGGTCCTATTCGATACATTTATAATGTACCATACATATATTTCATCAGCTCACTAGAACAAATATAGGATTTAGCTGCAATAGCATAATTGATGCTATATTATATTGAGCAACATTAATAAATATTACTCGTATTTACAACCAACACTTTATATAAATGTCACTAAAGACTCTAACGACTCTAGATGCAATAACATTAACCCAGTGGTCGCTAAATGTTCATTGGGAGCCTGAATCGACATATCTGGGAAAGGAGACCACATTGAAGAAAGGCCTAACTTGAACCTATGTACCATATCACTATTGCCGCTACAAGGAAAATTTATTGCCAATAAATATATCTTTTATTGTAGTAACTTGAACTACTACAAACTAGATCCTCCGCGAGAGCTATTAAAGACCTGGTCTTATTTTATATTTTGTCGATCATGAAAACATAATTTTAGCCTAGCTCAACACAATTACTTTAGGTTCTATATGGAGAAAAGAAGGTCATATATTAATCATCTGACTTATGCAGATGATGTTGTAATTTCTTTTATTTTCCTCATGTACAAGGTAATCCCTCAACTTTTCTATGTAGGTTATACAAATATGACTATAGTAGGCCAGATAGTAAAGGGAAATGCTTTTTTCAAAATCAATAAGGAGAAATATAAGCAGAATATTGAGAGTAATAATCCTCCGACAATTAGAGTACAATGGTCAGATGATATCATATCATATCATATTATATTATAGATTAGGATAATTGATATACTCTTAAATTTTATTTTTACATGGGAAATATGGCATGTTCCAAATTCCAATTGAGCATCCGAAAAATTTGGAACAAAATAAAATCATAGCATATGACGATGCTTGAATGATGAAGACATTACTGAGAAACTGGTTAACCCTAGAGTGGTTTAGCTGACTTAAAAGAAATTACATTAAGATGTCAGGAAATTATATGTAATATTTAAACACTTTCATGTTAATTGTTAAGTGGAAGTCTCATATTTCTATTTGCAAAAAGAAAAGGTTCAATCAAATTTTGAATGAAAGATTGGCCTTTGCCTTTTCTACTTTTTAAGAGTAGCTACTTTAGTCTTTATAGATTAAGTGTAATGACCCGGAAAAGTAGTAAGTGAAACTAGAGCCTAACGAGTGTGTGTTTGAGTTTGTTATGGGGTTTGAGGTTGTTTAATGTCTTCCCGAGCTTATGTTGAGGGTTTTAGGGGTTAAACGTCAAGGTATGACACCCCAAGGACCAACCAAAGGGTCCTTGAGGAGGACCCTAAAGCCTAACCCCCAAGACCCCAAAAGACCAAGAAGCTGTCAAATTGAGGGTGACTCACGGAAGGGACCTACGCCCCGTAGGTCCATCCACACCCCGTGGATGGCCTCCGTGGGTCAAGGTCCCAAATGGAAAGCCACAAAACCAATCCACGACTTGCCAGCATGGCTCGTGGACCCACCCACGGTCCGTGGGTGGTGGTTCGTGACTCATGCCTGTGTTTGCTGTCAAGTCTCTACCTAGCTAGGGGTCATTTGGTAAATTCATTTTAAGGTTAGTCAGGTTGGGGGACGGTTATTATTAAGTTATTAAAGTATTTCAATGGTTTTAAAAGTGTTAAACTCCCTTTTAGACTTCATTATTTCAAAACACTCAAATTAGAAACCCACCTCTCCAAAAGTTCTCTCTCTAGAAACTCCATTGAAGAGCAAGTTCAAGGTCAAGTCTAGGGGACAAGGAGCAGCTTGCTTCTTCAATTTCGTGTGGAATTCTTCCCTTAAGGTATGGTAGTCTTCATCCTTGACTTAGTTTCTTTCAAGGACCCAACTTTAAAGATGTTTTCAAGTTTCCAAATTTACACTAAAATCCTAGGTTTCAATCTATGCATGGATTCAATTCCAAATCGTTTTCAAAGGTTTTATATTATGAATTATGGCCAGTCTCTTCTATGAAACCATGTTTCCCCCAAAATCCTAAGTGGTGATTTGTGATTGGGAATTGATTGAATCATGTAAGTATGTTGAATTGTTTATGTTTAGATTGAATTAGTTATTGAATCTTGTTAATTCCTTTATCTATTTTAGTATCTTAGATGTTTGGGTTGTGATTGATGTATAGCCTTGGAAGGAAATTTCATGAAGGATCTATGTATGATTGTGATGTAAAGTATATGTGTGATCTCAATGAAAGAACTATGATCATGTTTAGAATGTAATTATGTTACTATTGAAAGCATATTCTCAATTAACACTCATGAATAATGATGATAGAATGTGAAGGGTTTCTCTAATGTGATGTTATATCTTGAATTAGTAGGCTTAGGCATCCTCTTCTTCAATGAATTAAAGTATTGTTGATTATTGAACCTTGAATTGGTAGGCTTAAGAATCCTCTTCTTGTATAATGAATGTGTCTTGACTTAATGAATATGAATTGATAGGCTTATGACATTCCTTTCATAAATGACTACTGAATGTTTCTTGACTTGATGAATATGAATCGATAGGCCAATATCATTCCTTTCATAAATGATTGATGAAGTATTCTAGGCTATGTCTTGAACCGGTACACCTAATGGTGGTAGCCCTTCATGATAAGCCTAGAAATTAATGTGATGATAAATCTTGAATCGGTTGACCTAATGTTGGTAGCCCTTTCATTTGTGAAATGATGAACCTTGTACCGGTAGACCTAATAGTGGTGGCCCTTCTTCAGGATTTAATGAGATATCCATGTAATGTACCTTGATTCGGTAGACCTAATGGTGGTGGCCCTTTCTTGTGTAATGTACTTTGGGTTGGTAGGCCTAATGTTGGGGGCCCTCTCAAGTACAAGAATGTTAATATGAATTAAATACTTTATGGGAATGGAGGCCAAGAACTGAGTGGATATGATAAGATGTAAACTCTTCCAGTGTTAGGTTAGAGTTCCAATGAACATCTTCCTATCCCATAACTATGTGCTCACATAGGATATTAGCTAGTGGATCCACTTAAGCTAAAATATTACCAGTCCTACCTTAGGCAAGTAGACCAACTCTTTACGGTGTGGGTTTATGACACCGAATTCCATGTCAATCTCACATGGTCTATGTCGGTTAATGCTTATTCCCTTCATATGAGATGTGCATTATTGTTTCTTGAGAAGTTATATGAAGTATGGGTGGTAGTATGGGATGCCATCCATACATTGCACAAGTAGGCTTTGAGAGGGTCAGAGTGAGTTCCCTAATGTCTTCATGACTAATGAATGAAAGTGCTCTTAATGAAGCTAAGGAAGAATGTTGAATCTTATATGCTTAATGTAATGATACATGCTATACTTGGATTGTATTATGAGTTACTTCCTTGTCATGACTTATGAATTGTTTATGTCTCTTATGAATGAGTATTGTCCAATGATGAAAAGGAAGAATGATAAGTTCACTTTTGGTGATCTTGATGTGGTACTTAGTGTGGATGGTTGTATGGGACACTCTTCACACATTGCACATAGTATAGCTTGGGGTTGCTTGAGGTGAAATCTTAATGTAATGAAATGTCTTATATGGATGATCATGTTCTAATGTGAAGAAATGACTTGTATGTTGGTTAAGTTTGTATATTATGCCTCTTATACTTTTGCTCATGAAGGTTTCTCAAATTGCCATAAAGCATGACTTTTAAATAAAATGTTTGTTTTAAGCATGGTTTTTGCCTGGCTGTCATACTTAGTACATCTAATTTGCTAACCCATATGTCTTCATTTTCTACGAAAGTGTAGGTCTTGGAGATTTGATGTCCTATGCTTGGAAGATAGGTTTCTAAAGAGCAATGAGATGAAGATTTGGTGAGTCCTTATAGTTTCGAGGACGAACCCACTATTTCCCTTTATGTCTTTTACTTTATGTTTGGAGCTATTGTATGGGCTTAGTCCTAAAGTTTTATTTAAAATATGTAGATGGTTTGAGACAAGGTATAGAAATACTTCCTTTTGCTGTTTATGAAAAATGACTTTGATTGTAAAAAAAAAGTTTTAAATTTCTCATTAAATTCCTATGGTCTTATGTTCATGAATGCTATGAGGCTTGTATGAGACTTTTAGAGTCTTGTACGCCGTGTCCGTTCCGTGCTGTAGGCTCGGGTCGTGAAAAGCATGGTATCAGAGCACACGATTTTGGAATGGTTTTAGGATGTCTCAAACCACTTCTAGTAGAGTCTTGTTCATAGTGTGAAGCACGCCACGTTTATGAATATGAGGCTACTGGAAGTTAGGAAAGTCTCACTTCCTCATTCTTCAAGTCGTGCCATAGAGTTTAACTCTATAAGTTCTCCCTCTTATCCCTTATCCGATGTCTTTGGTATGTGACCACTTGAAGGGCTTATGCTACAAGGATTGAGGGAGAAAAAGGTTGGTTGTTGTGCCAATTATAGCTATGTGATTTGATAGATTTGAGGTGATAGATTATGATGTTGTCTTTAGTATAAATGTGTTGCTTTATAGTTATGTTTAGTCGATGCTAGAACCTGACTTAGTCATGATGCATTTTGAGGTATGTTGAAAGTAATGATGCTTAAAAGAGTTTGTAAAGGCTTGCTCCCAAGGGGGGAGATAATGTGCTTAGATAGCAAAGTCGTTGAGTATCCTTGATGTTCATAATTTAGGGTTGTTTGAAATTCTCACCTTAAAAGGTGTAGTGAGTTTGAGAAGTTTAGACCCGGTTTGGTAGACTCATATCAGACCTTGAGTGGTGTTGGTAAGGTTGTTTGGGAGCAAGAGTTGCGTAATGAGGACCTTTCTAGTTTAGAAGTACCGGTTGGGACCTTAGACCAGCAAGTTAAGAAATAGAATGGTAAAGAAGTTTCTTCCATGAGAATGTTGATAAGTTCCTTATAGTTATGAATGTTGTATTAAGGTCCCTATGTTGTTTTTTATGTTAGCCTTAGTTTGGGTTTACTCCTAAGGGGCAGATGGTATGTTGAATAATAAGGTTGTTGAGAGTTCCCATATCCTTATCTCTTTCCTTCTATTCCTATTCAAGCCTAAGACAAAGAGTTCCTTAGGGCTTGTTTCATGTTTTGGAGTCATGTGTGGTTATGTGTTGCCATGGTCTCTTTATGTTATGCATGTTCTTGATGGATATATGTTTAAATGAGAAAATGAGTTTTATGAATTGTGTTCCTCATGTTGATATGCATTTAGTATGAGTTGTCTAAATGTTTCATGAGGTTGATTGTTGAACATGCCTAAATGTGCTTTTGAGGGTAATTGCATAATGAGCTTAATGATGTTATGATGGGCATGATTTGACTTGGAGAAAATAATTCCTCCAATGAAATGAAGAATGTTGAAGTTATGATGCATAATGAGTTTGTAGATGCAGTTCCTACTTTCTTGTGTTGCATGGAGTATGTTTGAGATGGAGTTGATGTTTCCTCCTAGTTTTATGCATTGTTTATGATGTTGTATGCATGATGGGCTGCTAGTATTGAGTCGTTATTTCCTTAAAGTGTTTAAAGTGTCATTCGAGGATGAATGTTCCCAAGTGGGGGATAATGTAACGACCCGAAAAACTAGTAAGTGAAACTAGATCCTAACGAGTGTGTGTTTGAGTTTGTTATGGGGTTTGAGGTTATTTAATATCTTCCCGAGCTTAGGTTGAGGGGTAAACATCAAGGTACAACTCCCCAAGGACCAACCAGGGGTCCTTGAGGAGGACCCTAAACGGTAAACCCCAAGACCCCAAGAAACCAAAAAGATATCAAATTGAGGGTGACTCACGGATAGGACCTACACCTCATATGTCTATCCACGCCCCGTGGATGGCCTCCGTGGGTGAAGGTCCCAAATGGAAAGCCACATAACCAATCCACGACTTGCCAGCATGGCTTGTAGCCCCACCCACTGTCCGTTGGTGGTAGTTCGTGAGTCATGCCTATGTTTGCTGTCAAGTATCTACCTAGCTAGGAGCCATTTGGTAAATTCATTTTAAGGTTAGTTAGGTTTGGGGACAGTGATTATTGAGTTATTAAAGTATTTTAAGGGTTTTAAAAGTATTAAACTCTCTTTTAGACTTCACTATTTCAAAGCACTCAAATTAGAAACCCACCTCTCTGAAAGTTCTCTCTAAAAACTCCATTGAAGAGCAAGTTCAAGGTCAAGTCTAGGGGTCAAGGAGAAGATTTCTTCTTCAATTTCATCTGGAATTCTTCCCTAAAGGTATGGTAGTCATCATCCTTGACTTAGTTTCTTTCAGGGAGCCAACTTCAAAGATGTTTTCAAGTTTCCAAATTTCCCCAAAAACCCTAGTTTTCAATCTATGCATCGGTTCAATTCCAAATCATTTTCAACAGGTTTTATATGATGAATTATAAATGTATTGTTGAATTATTGATGAATTATGGTCAATTTCTTCTATGAACCCATGTTTCCCCCAAAATCCTCAGTTGTGATTTGTGATTGGGAATTGATTGAATCATGAAAGTATGTTGAATTGTTTATGTTTATATTGAATTAGTTATTGAATCATGTTAATTACCTTATCTATTGTAGTATCTTATATGTTTGGGTTGTGATTGATGTATAGCCTTGGAAGGCAATTTCATGAAGGATATATGTATGATTGTGATATGAAGTATACGTGTGTGATGTCAATGAAAGAACTATGATCATGTTTAGAATGTGATTGTGTTATTATTGAAAGCATATTATCAATGAACACTCATGAATGATGATGATAGAATGTGAAGGGTTTCTATAATATGATGTTATATCTTGAATTGGTAGGCTTTGTCATCCTCTTCTTGAATGAATGAAAGTATTGTTGATTATTGAACCTTGAATTGGTAGGCTTAGGCATCCTCTTCTTGTATAATGAATGTGTCTTGACTTAATGAATATGAATCAATTGGCTTAGGGCATTCCTTTCATAAATTACTAATGAATATTTCTTGACGTGATAAATATGAATCGATAAGCCAATGACATTCCTTTCATAAATTAATGATGAAGTATTCTAGGCTATGTCTTATTGAACCGGTAGACCTAATGGTGGTAGCCCTTCATGATGAGTCTAGAAATTAATGTGATGATAAACCTTGAATCAGTAGACCTAATGTTGGTAGCCCTTTCATTAGTGAAATGATGAACCTTGTATCAGTAGACCTAATGGCGGTGGCCGTTTTTGAGGATTAAATGAGCTATACATGTAATGTACCTTGATTTGGTAGACCTAATGGTCGTGACCCTTTCTTGTGTAATGTACTTTGGGTCGGTAGGCCTAATGTTGGGGGCCCTCTCAAGTACAATAATGTTAATGTGAATGAAATAATCTATGGGAATGGAGGCTAAGCACCGAGTGGATATAGTAAGATGGAAACTCTCCCAATGTTAGGTTAGAGTTCCAATGAATATCTTCCTATCCAATAACTATGTGCCCACATAGGATATTAGCTAGTGGATCCACATAAACTAAAATGTTACCGGTCCTATCTTAGGCAAGTAGACCAACTCTTTATGGTGTGGGTTTATGACACTGGATTCCATGTCAAGCTCAGATGGTCTATTTCGGTTAATGCTTATTCCTATCATGTGAGATGTGCATTATGGTTTCTTGAGAAGTTCTATGAAGTGTGGGTGGTAGTATCGCATGTCATCCAAACATTGCACTAGTAGACTTTGAGAGGGTCATAGTGAGTTTTCTAATGTCTTCATGACTAATGAATGAAATTGCTTTGAATGAAGCTTAGGAAGTATGTTGACTCTTATATGCTTAATGTAATGATGCATATTATACTTGGATTGTATTATGAGTTACTTCCTTGTCATGATTTATGAAATGTTTATGTCTCTTATGTATGAGTATTGTCCAATGATGAAAAGGAAGAATCGTAAGTTCACTTTTGGTGGCCCTGATGTGGTAGTTAGTGTGGATGGTGGTATGTGACGCTATTCATACATTGCACATAGTATAGCTTGGGGTTACTTGAGGTTGCTTGAGGTGAAGCTTAATGTAATGAAATGTCTTATATGGCTGATTATGTTCTAATGTGAAGAAATGACTTGTATGTTGGCTATAATTGTATATTATGCCTCTTATACTTATGTTCATGAAGGTTTCTCAAATTGGCATAAAGTATGAATTCAAATAAAATGTTTGTTTTAAGCATGGTTTTTGCATGGCTATCATACTTAGTACATCTATTTTGTTAACCCATATTTCTTCATTTTCTACAAAAGTGTAGGACTTGGAGATTTGATGTCCTATATTTGGAAGATGGGTTTCTAAGGAGCAAGGAGATGAAGATTTGGTGAGTCCTCATAGTTTCGAGGACAAAACCACTATTTCACTTTATATTTGGTTCTTTTGTATGGGATTAGTCCTAAGGTTTTATTCCAAGTATGCAGATGGTTTGAGACAAAGTATAGAAAAGACTTCCACTTGCTTTTTATAAAAAAGGACTTTGATTGTAAAGAAACGTTTTAAATTTTGCATTATTTTCCTATGCTTTTATGTTCATGAATGCTATGAGGCTTGTATGAGACTTTTCTGAGTCTTGTATGGCGTGTCATTTTCGGGGTGTAGGCTCCGGTCGTGACATTAATTATGTTGGATCTCGTGGAATTTTCATTTTTTTGCAAATCATTTTTAAAACTATATAATTACACCTTGATTAGATCCATTAAGTTTTTTTTACGAAAAAATTGACTAAATTCCTTCACTGAAGAGATTTTGGTTATGAAATGGCTAATGAAAAAGTTTAGTTGAAAGTTTAAGCCATTCCAAAAAATGGGATGTGAACTTTTACTATACATGGATAAGTTTTCAATTGGTTGGATAAAGGTTTTTTTGATCTACTTTGATTTTGTTACTTTCTGATTTGTTGCTAAATATGATGGGTTTTATTTTTAAGATACATAACACAAGTACTTATAACATATTCCTTTTAAACTTGCTCTTTTTTTAACTAATTAACCTAAGTTTTGGCCATCTAATAATTTTTGACAGATTTTAAAGTATGTGTGCCTCCCATTCAGGATAATTAGAACTTTTACCTATAATTCCATAAGGTTAAACAATAATTCAAAGTTAACTTAGCATCACTTTAGCCAAATAGGTGTCCTAATTCACTAATATGTTGTACATTGTTTGAGCTCGAGTTCAAAGGAGCATACAATAATTATAGCATGAATGCAGTTACAAAAAGTGATTATCATAAATCAAAAGTGTTAAAGTCATAAGTATAATTTATTATTTAATAAGAGAGATAAGTAATGTTTTTTTTTATTAATAAAGAGTACAATTGTCAGCTAATTTTTAATGGGAATTTTCGTAAAATGATGAAGATAAAAGATTTAGTTGCTCTAGTTTAGCTTATTCATAACGGTAAAGATTGTCATATATTTTGATTGATTGTATTGATTTCTATGTTGAACTTTATTCATAGCGGTAAAGATTGTCATTTAGTTTAATTAAATATTGTTTTGATTTCTTGCCTGATCGTTATGTTCCACTCTCTTGTATCAATATCCTATTCATTATTAATAAAATCATCTCTTTGCCCGAGTTTAAATCAATACAAATTTGTAACCATCAATCTGTTGACTTAAATTCCTACTAGTTCTACAAATTTCATGTACTTTCATAAGAGCTGTCTGATTTTTGGCGTGAAATCCAACTGATTGGAGATACTTTCAACTATTTGGTCTTTGGTAGTCCACATATTAATTGATGTAATTTTTTATATTGTCACATAAGTGACTATATTGTTCTACCTTTTGATACAAAGAGAGTAGATGATATACTGATGGACTTTTTTGAGTTTATCGATCATTGAGTTCGCTTCAATCGATCATCAGGAAGGTCAATTAGTATAGCCTCTTCTCTTTGTATCAAACGCTAGAACACTATTATAAATTATGAGCCAATAATTGTGCCAACAAACAGGTGGATTACTGAAGGACATATAGTTGAAAGTATTGCTTATCAGTTGGATTACACATCAAAAAAGGATCATGTTGTAGAGGATCAAGATGTTGTGGGAATTATCAATGCTATGCTGCTTGGACCTGATATCAAAAATATACAGCCAGCGAGACTTGATCATTCGTGAGGTATGTGATGAACAAGCTACTGAGGCTGAGGATACAACAAATTTGTACGGGGAATATAGATTGAGAGGATTGAACCAGCAGAATGAATCGGACAATACTCTAATTCTTTCCTTGGATGATTGTTGTTTAGTTTTCTTAATTCCCAATATATATAAGTGGGTGCAGAAACACTTTTTTTTTATGTGTATGTTTAGATATTTATTAATGCATGATCCATGCATTATATTTCTTGACAAATCGTAAATACAATTATCGTTAAACCCCCTGAAGAAAAAATAGAGAAGAGGATTGTCACGCCCCGAGCTACCCCCGAGACGCGGACACGGGACCTAGGATCACAAGTGATCCCAAGCTAACCCTGTTGGCATGATCATGAACATACTAAAGATAATAAACTGATGCGGAAGCTAAATCATAAATAAATCTGTAAAGATGGGAAATACCCATATACTATAACTGAGATATATCAAATCTGAGAGTTTAATACAAAACAGATATCAAACTTAAAATACTAAGCTGAATCTAACTATGTCTGAATTAAGCCTCTAAACTGACTAGAAATGTTGGGACATGCCCCAACTAGATCTAGCAAAACTGAAACTAAAGACTAAAAGCAGTAAGGATAAACATGTCACTAGTCCTCGAAGAATGAGGACTCACCACTGATGTTGCTGAACTGGAGATCGGGAACCGATCTAAGCGTGATCTGGATGCTGAGAACCTGAGACTACACACAAGAATATGTAGCGCACGTGTGCATCGGTACTTCAGAGGTACTGAGCATACAGGATAGAGTAAAGCTGAAATAAGATATAACTGAACAAAGCAATAAAGCAATCAAATCATCTGAACATGATATAGATACTGAATACTGAGCTAACTGATGCAATGACCAAATTTATAACATGCTGAGACTGAAATATGGTCAATACAAAAGAGTCTGACTGAACTGTGGGAGCTACTAATAACCGACATAAAACCACATGAGCTAAATGTGGAGTCCGATCTATACGCCCCATCGAGAGGACCCAATATACCCTGCCAGAGGTATAGAGGCATGCTGACGTGATAACTAAACTAATATTGCCCACAGAGGGGACTTACACCTACGTGACTCGTAGTTCTGGGACTATATGGGTACGCTGAACCCTAGTCCAACTCGGTATTATGCTACTCCCAATGAATTAAGTAATTAATACATAATGACTGAATTTTTGTAAGTTACTGGATAGCTCGAACTGAACATGCAAACTGAGAATGCAACAATTAATCTGATAATGATGCATTCATAAACTGAGGCATGAATAACTGATACTGAAATATCTGACCTAGCATGTGTAATTCAAGAACTAAAGAAATGCACAGCTAGGGTTTTGAAATTTATGCGATAAACTGAGCAATAACATGATAATCTGATTTGGAACATTTAAATAACTAAATCATGATGATCTGCTGTAATTCTAGAAACCCTAGGTTTGTTCATAATCATGGAATCAAGAATCTGACTGAATTCTAGGGAACTAATGGGCGAAAGGAACCCACTAGTGAAATCCCACATACCTGGTGACGAATTACACAGAGAAATCTTTCGATTTCGAGGCTGGAACTGAAGGAAACTTGTTGCATTCTTGAACTAGGGTTCTTGACCTTTTTCTCCTCTCTTGCTTCTAATTTTCTAAGTTTTGATTAATGATTTTGACTAAGGTAAGTTCTAGTTATGTTTCTAGGCTTAAACTGACTAAAACCTCATGATTTAGGGTTCAAACAACGTATCTTAGGGGTTAAATGAAATAGGAAAAGACTAAAAGACCCCTGACTTAACTGCTATCGGAGTGATTGACGGATTGGACTGACGGGCCGTCATTCAATCGACGGTCCGTAGATTGGTCCGTCGATCGAGTCTGCCCGACAGGGCTTCACTAAAATAAGCATAACGTTTTACTCAAAGGTTGGAATTTAGCAAACTCGGTGGCGTTGGAAAGATAATTCAATTATCTATCTAACCATAGTTCATGGGACACACATTTAATTTTGTGCTAAGAGTTATGACCAGATGAAGTTGACCCATCAACAATTTTCAGCTAACTGGCTGCTAATCCTCATCTACGGTCAGACCTACGGACCGTGGATCGATTGACGGTCCATGTTGGTCGACCGTAGTTTGTGTCAGAGGCTGGGTAAGGGAAGTCTCGATCCACGAACACAGACCACGGACCGTGGCCTGATCTACGAACCGTGGGTCTGTCCGTGAGTCGGGACTTAGCCAAATTTTCTGACTGAGTTCTGGGGAAGTTTTCTGTCACGAACCACGGACCTGCAGGACGGACCGTGAGTCCATCTACGGTCCATGAATGGTGTCCGTGAGTGCCACCTGTAACGCCAGAAATCTGAAATCTCTATTTTTGGATACGGGGTGTTACAAGGATGTAGGCATTGATGACTATCTTAGAACTATGTTAAAGCAATACAAATTTTGCAATTCATGTTTACACAAACTGTGTTCTGTTGGTGATTGGAGGATTGTCAAGTTGATATAACGAGATCAAAAGATCCATCCCCACCGATGTGAGAAAAGAAGACCAGATTGGCAGCTTGTTATATAATTGTGCATCTTATATCACGCATTGGTGCTCCAAATCTCCAATACTAAAATCAACATTTCTCAGAGTTTTCATGTTTTGGTTTTTGTCATTTTACAGAATGGAATTTCCGTAGCGAGTTTTAACTTCCACACCTTTCTGGCTATCCATACTATGCTTCATGTGTTTATATTCTCATTTTCTCTCCAACATGATGAATCAGCTGGCAATGAAACTGACAAACCTGGCTTTGATTCAAATCCCAAATAACTGAGGACCCGTTAAGAGTTTTTGTCTGTTGGACTAATTCTATTCATTTCTGTCAGTTGACTGGAGTAAAATGTGGCCTAAGACACAGAAAAGTCATCCGTTTGAAATTTGTTCTGAGTGATTCTATTGATTTCTTTCCTGATCCATATTCATAATGGTAAAAATTGTCATTTGTTTTGATTAATTGTATTCGTTTTCTTTCTTGATCCTTATTCATAATTGTAAAGATTGTCAATTAGTTTATTTAATAATTGTATCGATTTATTTCCTAATCCTTTTGTTTGCCCGATTTTATATTTATACAAATTGGTAACCATCCATATGTTGGCAGGAAATTCCAACTTGTTATATAAATTTCACCTACTTTCATCAGAACAATCTGAATTATGATGTGAAATCCAACTGATTGAGGATACTTTCAACTATTTGGTCTGTGGTAGTCCACGTGTTTATTGGAGCAATTTTATAGTCTAATAAGTGACAGTATGTTATACCTTTTGATACAAAGAGAGTAGATGATATAATGATTGACTATTTTGAGTTTATGGATCAATGTGTTTGCCTCTATGGTAAATTTTTATTGGTCATGATTTATGCATAGTGATGCGCATGAAGATCAATAAACTCAAGATGGTCAATTAGTATAACCTCTTCTCAGGGGCGGCTCAACTTAATTGGAGGCCTCAAACAAAATTTCAATTTGAGGCCTAAAATATAAACAAACTTCGTATACATATTTATTCAAAACCTATTTTTCTTACACTATTTAGATATATTGTGAAACTTAAGAACAATATAAAAAGGAAGACAAGAAGAATATATACAAGAGAAACAATATAAGATCACTTTCTTTCTTTCAAGTGTATTCAACATTATTCTCAACACCACTATTTATAGGATTACATTGAGGAATACCAAAGGGTGTCATAAACATTACATTAAACCTTGAGAATTACTACCCATTAAGGAGGAAATAAACCTAGGAGTTATGCTCATCCGTTTGACCACATTATCAACAACATTACTACCAATAAAGGATGAAATTAACCTAGGAGTTATGGTCATCCATTTGACCACATTATCAACAACATTACTACTTATAAAGAAGGGAATTAACCATGGAGTTATGGTCATCCATTTAACCACCGAAATAATTTACAACACTCCCCCTTGGATGACCATTGATAGATAATATGCCTCGTTAAAATCTTAATAAGAAAAAACCCTGTGGGAAAAAATCTTAGTGAAGGACAAAAGAGTACATATATCTTGCTATATGCTTTATTTGTTGCCTCGTTATAAACCTTGCCAGGAAAACCCATTGGGATAAAACCTACCTAAGGAAAAAAGAGTGCAGCGCGTAGTTTACTCCCCTTGTTGCAAACATCATTTAATTTCTTGGAGACGACGCATTCCAATCTTGGATACCAACTTTTCAAATGTTGAGGTTGGTGATGCTTTAGTGAACAAATCCGCCAAATTATCAACTGAGCGAATTTGTTGAACATTTGTTTCACCTTTCTTCTCAAGATCATGAGTGTAAAAGAATTTTGGTGAAATGTGTTTTGTTCTATCTCCTTTAATGTATCCTCCCTTCATCTGAGCTATACATGCAACATTGTCTTCGTACAATGTAGTTGGAATATCCTTTTTCATAGGAAAACCATACATTTCTTGAATATGTTGAGTTATTGATCTCAACCAAACACGCTCCTGACTTGCTTCATGGATGGCTATTATTTCTGCATGATTTGAAGAAGTAGCAGCTAATGTTTGCTTCATTGAACGCCAAGATATAGTTGTTCCTCCATATGTAAATAAATAACTTCTGTGAGATCGACCTTTATGTGGATCAGACAAATATCCAGGATCTGCATAACCAATCATTTCTGACTTGGATTTATTAGAATAAAATAATCCCATATCAATGGTTCCCTGAAGATATCTGAATATATGATTGGCTCTATTCCAATGTCTCTTTGTTGGGGACGAGCTGAATCTTGCCAATAAACTTACTGCAAAACAAATATATGGTCGAGTATTATTGGTAAGATACATTAGTGCCCCAATAGCACTAAGATATGGAGTTTCATTGCCAAGAAGTTCTTCATGAAGTTCTTCATCAATTTCTTGAGGTCGAAATGTATCTTTATGTATGTCAAACGATCTCACAACCATCGGGGTACTCAATGGATGTAATTTATCCATGTAAAATTGCTTTAAAACCTTTTATTTGTATGTTGATTGACGGATAATGATTCCATTATTCAAATGCTCAATCTATAGGTCAATAAATTTTTTGTCTTACCAAGATCTTTCATTTCAAATTCTTTCATTAAACACTCAACAACTTTTGAAAGCTCTTTAGGAATGCCAGTGATATTTAAATCATCAACAGACACAACTATTATAACAAAATCAGATCCAGACCTTTTTATAAAAACACAAGGACAAATAGGGTCATTTTTGTACCATTCCTTTAGAAAAAATTGGCTAAGATGATTGTACCACATCCGTCCTGATTGTTTTAATCCATATAAGGATTTCTGAAGCCTTATTGAACAATTTTCTTGCGAATTTTTATATGCTTCAGGCACATTGAATGCTTCAGGAACTTTCAGGAAAATATCGTGGTCCAATGAGCCATATAAATAGGCCGTGACAACATCTATTAGATGCATTTGAATCTTTTCATGAATTGCTAGATTTATTAGATACCTGAAGGTAATTGCATCCACCACAGGAGAATATGTCTCCACATAATCAATGTTAGGACTTTGCGAAAAACCTTGTGCCACAAGTCGTGTTTTATATCTTACGACTTCACCTTTTTCATTTCGTTTTCGCACAAAAACCCATTTGTACCCCACTGGCTTGACACCTTCAGGTGATCGGACTATTGGTCCAAAGACTTCATGTTTTTCAAGTGAAGTCAATTACTCTTGAATTGCCTCCTTCCATTTTGGTCAATCATTTCTCTGTCTGCATTCATTGACAGATTTTGGTTCAAAATCCTCACCTTGTTGCATTATTTCAACAACAACATTATAATCAAAAATATTGTCCACCACAATATTATTTCGATTCCACCATTTTCTCGTCGAGACATAACTTATTGAGATTTCTTCATTCTCATGATTTTCAGTTATTTGGACCTTCTCTGTGTTCTTGTCATTTGTTATGTCTCGAGGCTCTTCTTGAGCAGTTTCCTTCATGATATGATCTTCATAATTATTTGGTCCTTTTCTTTTTTAGAGGATTTTTATCCTTTAAACCAACTGGCCTACCACGCTTTAAATGTGGTTTAGACTTATTTCCTTTATCAATTTATCCTACTAGGACATCAACTCGAACTTGAGAATTTGCAGCTGGAATATAAGATTTAGTAACCCTTGGAAGGTTAGTAAATGCATCTGGCAGTTGATTTGCAACATTTTGCTAATAAATCATCTTTTTAACCTCTTTCTCACATTGATTTGTTCGAGGATCTAAATGAGATAGGGATAATGAATTCCAATCTATCTCTCTTTCCAACTGCTTATGTTCTCCCCCTAATGTTGGGTATACTGATTCATCAAAATGACAAACAACAAATCTTGCCGTAAATATATCTCCTGTCATAGGTTCCAAATATTTGATAATAGAAGGAGATTCATACCCAACATACATCCCAACATTCTTTGGGAACCTATCTTTATGAGTAGTAGTGGGGCAATTGGAAGGTATACCCCGCACCAAAAAATTCTAAGATGGGAAATATTTGGCTCATGAACAAAAACCAACTTTAATGAGAGAATTCATGATAACTAGTTGGTCTTATGTGCACCATGTTGGAAAGCTATATGCACAGCGGAAGCATACCAAAATCACACAACTTACATGAATAATAGACAACACATTGTTTATACTAAAACAAGTACAATCATGTTAGGGCATATAAACTTTCTGAATTTAATTTTAGAATTACCTCTTGAAGCGTGAGCCGATACCTTCAAGTGAATCCACAAGCTAGTCAACAAGCTAGAAACCTCAAGCAAATTCATAAGTTAGTCCACAAACTAGACCATAGTTCTACGGTCATCTACAGTGATCCCAAGTTCACTTCCGAACCCTCTCAATACTTGGGTGGACAAGTAGTTTATGGAAAAAAATTATCTTTTTCAAGGGTTAGAAGAATCCCTATTTATAGAGATTTATTCTTAGTCCAAGGAAAAGGAATACCATGTCTTTCCTTAGAATAGAAAGACATGTACATCTCCCTTTCCTTAGAAAGAAAAAGTCATGTCCTTCTTCCTTTCCTTAGAATAGAAAAAGTGATATACTTCTGCCTTGCCTTAGAACATAGAAAGGTACATACTTCTCTCTTACATTAGAATAGAGAATGACACATACTTCTCCTTTTTCCCTTTACAATAAATTTTGAGTTCTAGATAAATATGGGCACGGTAGGGACCACTGAATTAATTACCGAGGGTTCCTATTATGAAAATAATTCCAAATAATTAATTTGAATTATTTTTACCATAATAAATTACAAATCATTCCACTAGAAATTCGTAACTGCACTCCTTTATTTATATTTTGAAATTTCCCATTAGACACATATGTAATTCCCCATGTTAAGATTCCAGATACTAATCAATAAATTAAATTACTGACTAACTTAATTCAATGATCAATTTCCTTTAGAGCATTGCTTAACTTATTTCATGTGTCGGATTTCTAAATCCACTTGCAAGGTTTGACACGATGAAAACGTTTAAGCTTCTCAAAAAGGCATATCATCAATCTCTATATCGAGACATGGATTCCATCAACTAACTTATTATTTCACCAATATATATTATCATCATCCAATCTACCAACAATATTGACCCATCTTAGAATCTCACCTTTTAATAAATCAAAACGATGATTAAGATATACAGATCATAATAGTTATATCAGGATTAAGAATATAAGTACATTTAATAGTTTAGAGAATTGCTTTTGTCAGTCAGTCTAAAGCAACTATCTCTACTCGGTCCTGTTCAATACATACAAAATGCACTAGCACAAGAAGTTGGAACTATATCATTCCCATAATCAAGATAAACTACATATAATCTTGTGCTACAATCGTATCGATGGCATGTTCAATTTCCATCTTAGATTGTGAACAAAAAAACTTTATACTTATAAGAACCGATGATTTAATCCTCTGTGTATAAGCTTAAACTCTATACACTAAATCATCTACTATTTAAGTAAACAAGCACCATAAACGAATATATGATCTATTAAAATAAATAAATAATTATTCTATAATAAATACTATATCTAAACACGTGGTTAATAGTATATATCCCAACACACCAATGCTGCTGCATGCAAAATAGCATGCCCCCATATTCAAACAGACAACTTTGTCCTTGTTAACAATGGTCTAGCTATCAATTGTAGATGCTTAATCAAAGATTCCGCTAGACCATTTTTAGTGCTAACATGAGCAACTGGATGTTCAATTGTTATCCAGTGGACAAACAATAATCATTAAAGGCCTGCGATGTAAACTCATCAGCATTATCAAGACAAATTGTCTTTATTTCATAATCTGGAAATTGTGCTCTTAATCTTATTATTTGAGCCAACAACCTTGCAAAAGTCATATTGCGAGTTGATAATAAGCACACATGTGACCATCTTGTAGATGCATCTATCAAGACCATATAATATTTAAATGGCCCACATGGAGGGTGAAGTGGCCCATATATATCACCCTGTATACGTTCCAAAAATGCAGGGGATTTAATCCCAACCTTAGTTGTTGATGGTTTAATAACCAACTTTCCTTGAGAACAAGCAACACAAGAGAATTTCTTTGATTGAAGAATTATCTGATTCTTTAAAGTATGCCCATGTGAATTCTCAATAATTTTGTGCATCATATTATAACTGGGATGGCCCAATCGGTCATGCCAAATGATAAAATCATTAGGATTAGTAAACCCTTTGTTTACTATGGCATGTGATTCAACCATACTAATACTTGTATGGTACAATCCAGAAGAAAATGTGGGTAATTTTTCATGCACATAATTTTGCCCCAATTTTACTGTAGTAATATAAAGGTATTCAACCTTTCCTTCATTGGCAGTCTCAACATGATAGTCATTTTGGCGAATAACCTTAAAACTTAATAAGTTTCTTTGAGACTTTCTACAGTACAATGCAATTTTAATATTTAATATCGTTCCCCCAGGTAGTAGTAAGGTCGCTCTTCCAGAGCCCTCAATTAATTTTGCACTACCAGAAATTGTATTAACATAAGCCTTTTTCATAATCAAATTAGAGAAATATTTCATTTATCTTAAAATAGTATGAGCTGTAGCACTATCAAGAAGACACATAGTTGCATTACTTATCTTGAACCAATTGAAGATTGGGGAATTTTATCTATCTCACAAGAAATGTTGTTTAACCTTGAGACTTCGTGTTGATAACGTATTGTGAAACTTAAGAAGAAAAGAACAATATAAAAAGGAAGAGAACGAGAATACAAGACAAGAAAAACAATAAAAGATCACTTTCTTTCTTTCAAGTGTATTCAACAATATTCTCAACACCACTATTTATAGAATTACATTGAGGAATACCAAAGGGTGTCATAAACATTACATTAAACCTTGAGAATTACTACCCAATAAAGGATGAAATTAACCTAGGAGTTATGGTCATCCATTTGACCACATTATTAACAACATTACTACTTATAATGAAGGAAATTAACCAAGGAGTTATGTTCATCCATTTAACCACCAAAATGATTTCCAACAAGATGAAAATTATTAGTATTTAATGTTGTTTTTTCAGTTATTGATTTTGGGTAAAATATTATCAACTCAATATTGAGAAACATCCTTTCAGTGAGGTAATTATTATATGAATTGTAAACATAATTCTATAAGTAAAGTTGACAAATATTAAATAAAGATAAGAGTTAGAACCATAGAATCTGATTCAAGAAGATGATGACTTGATTTACCCCATTTCTATATGTTTGTTTTAATGCTTGAAACGAAATAAAAAAGAATTTGTAATTCTCTTTGTTCAACACTCTTCACTATTAATTCTTATTTTTAACAAATGACAACATATGTTAAACTGTGTAAAATAATATCGTATTTTAAAAAATATACTTTTTATCATAAATAATCAATTTTTTCTATAAAAAATTTAACACATAATTTATGTTTTTATAAAAATTTGGGGCCTAAGGCATAAGCCTTATTTTAGAAAGGCAAGAGTCGGCCCTGCCTCTTCTTTCTTTGTATCAAAAGCTAGAACACTACTATCATTTATGAGCCAATAATTGCGCCAATAAATAGGTGAACTAAAGGACATATAGTTGAAAGTATTGCTTATCAATTGGATTTCACGTCATAAAAAGGAATATGCTGTAGAGGATATTATATAAGAAAATATTAGGTGGATCAAGCACCAAAGTCAAAATCAATCTTGAAGAAAATGCAAAAAAAATATATTTTTGTCAGTATGTCATTGGCAGCCTGTATATAATTGTGCGTATTTGTCAATATACCATGCAGTGGCGTTCCATTACCAAAACAACATTTCGAAGAGGTATCATCCTTTGGTGTTTGACATTTTCCAAAATGGAAATTTTCGCAGGAAGTTTTAACTTCCATACCTTTTCGACTATCCATACTGTGTTCCGAACCTATCAAGAGTTTTCGTCTCTTGGAATGATTCTGTTTATTAATGTTAGTGGACTGGAGTAAATTGTGCCCTTATACAAGGAAGAGTAATCCGTTTGAATCTCAAAGGGCTGAGGTTGGCAGGTACGATCTCAGGCAGAAAATGCCTTCCATGACAAAATTCCTCAACAACTCAGTAGGCTATCAAGGCTTCAAAACCTGATTTTGAGTTTCAACTATCTAACGGGGGAAATTCCAGTTAATCTATCACATTGTGTTAAGCTCAAGAGCCTTGTCCTGGAACACAACACTCTTGTGGGGAAAATTCCTAACCAAGTTGTATCTCAGAAATAACAACCTGACAGGACTCTTTCCAGGTTCTATTGGAAATCTTACATCTTTAGAAGAGTTGTATTTATCGTACAACACTCTAGAGAGACAAGTGCTATCTTCTTTAGCTCGATTGACTAAGTTGAGGCTTCCTGGGTTGTCACTAAATAGCTTATCCGGGGAGTTCCCTGCTCCGTTGTACTATTTGTCATCCCTGGAAATAATATCACTTTCCTTTAACAACTTTTCTGGTAATCTCAGATTCGATTTAGGTAACTACCTCCCTAATCTCCTAATACTTTACTTGGCGAAATGTCATTTCATTGGTTCCATCTTTGGCCAATGCTTCAAAATTGCTTGAGCTTGATTTTCCTATAAACAATTTCACTGGAAAAATACCCAAGGTTTCCATAACTTGCGGAATTTGTTGTTTTGGAGTAACCAACTTGGACACAGTAATCATGATGGCCTTGACTTTGTTAATTCTCTTACCAACTGCAGCAGTCTACAAATGCTCCATTTTTTAGACAACCACATTCAACATTCAACCTTTCCAGTCAGTTACATGCCTACTCTTCTATGGAAACATAATTAGTGGAAGCATGCTCAGAGAGATCTCAAACCTGGTGAATTTGAATGTACTCGAGATAAGTAACAACAATCTTACATGTAGCATTCCATATTATATTGGAAGACTGACAAACTTGGGAGGTCATCTTACTTATCTTGATTTCTCTCACAATGAGCTCTTGGAAAATGCTTGGCCTTGCGGACCATTCCCATTGTAGAAGATTTTCCGGATCTCCAATCCTTGGATCTTTCCCGAAATAATCTATCAGGGCCAATCCTTCAATTCATTGCAAATCTTACTTCCTTACTATGCTTGAACTTATCTTTTAACAATGCAGGGGGTGAGGTTCCTGTCACCGAAATATTTTCAATTTAAAGATCAACCAGCACCTGAAGATAGGTCTAAATCTACATGTTACTACCCCAACATTTCTTATGAAGAGCTCCACACTGCAACTGGTGGATTTTTTGCTAAAAATCTTATTGGCTCTGGCAATTTCGGAACTGTTTACAAGGGAATTTTTGCTTTTGATGGAACGATTGTTGCTGTCAAAGTACTCAAACTTCAAAAGGCTTCTTAGCAAAATGCTAGACATTGAGAAACATAAGGCACCAGAACCTCGTCAAGGTCATCAGTGTATGCACAAGTTCTGATTTCAAGGGAAATGACTTTAAGGCTTTAGTCTTTCAGTTCATGCCAGAGAAGGAGACACATGAGAAGAGTAGCTTGACCATACTTTAGAGAATGAATATAATAATAGATATGTCGTATGCACTTCATTATCTTAACTATGAGTGTCAAACAACCATAATTCACTGTGATATAAAACCACATAACATTCTTCTTGATAAAGATCTCACAGCTCATTTGGGTTATTTTGGTGTAGTGAAACTCGTTCCTGAATTCAGTAATGAATCAGATCTACATCAGTTTAGCTCACTTGGAGTTATGCGTACAATTGGCTATGTAACTCCAGGTAATGTTTCTTGTAACAGTAGTGGTTTATTGAATTTAAAAAGTCACGACTCTCTGGTGCATGTAAGTTAAGTGTTGTCTTTTTCTGACGTTAGCTCCATGGAAAAACACGAGTTTAATAAAATTATTATCATCAAACAGAGGGTTCTCACCATATGATTTTTAGCTTTTAACTTATAAATATGGAATGTTTTATCAAACTTTTTAGGGGATTATTGTCACGACCCAAGCCTACACCCTGGAGCTGGCTAGCACTCGAGAACCATTGTTGGTCCCCAAGCGAACACTCATCCTGGCTGACTACAAGCGGAAGACTAACTCAAGCATACAAAGCTTAAAAACTGAATAAAAATTCATGAAACATAAATACAAAGCTTTAACTCAAAAGAAAACTCTAAATAATATAATATATTCAATTCGCCCCAAAATATGCAACTTAAGTCTTTAAAACATTTAACAAAATAAATGAAGACTTCTGAAACTCTAATGTGTCACGCCCTGAGCCTACACCCTGGGCGGGACCGGCACTCGGAGACCATTGCTGGCCCCAAGCGAACCCTTGGCCTGGCTTTCTTAACTTAGCGGAAACCTAACTCAACAGAATAACTTCATGCAAAGCAAAGTCATAAGACAACTTAACTGATACAACTCTGGCCATAAAGGCACCTCGGGTCTCAAAATAGAATATTTGCATATATACCTAGATAAGAGACTCAAAACTAGATGGCTGATTGTCTATGAAGCCTCTAAACTACTGAGATGGATGTTGGGACAGACCCCGCAACAACCTAATAAAACATAACTAAGAACACAAAATAATTGAGTCCTCCGGAATGCAAGGAGGCTCACCACTGACTCTGAAGTGCTCAGCTGGATCAACGACGTGCTTGATGCTGATCCTGGGTACTTGTATCTTCATCGTCATAAGATACAGGCCAACTAGCATCAGTACATGAAATGTACGAGTATGTGAACTGGAAAACTAAGCAACATAGGCTAGAAGGAAATCTAGAAGAACTGAATAGCTTACCTGGCTCAACTCAACTCAACCTGACTGACTTCTTTCAATATATGGCAAATTTTAAAACAAGTGCGATATAAAGAAAGAGTGCTTAAAACATGCTATAAACTCTGTGTGTATACAAGGATACAATAAGCCTGAAATGTATATAGAAATACAATGAACTGATGTATATAAAAATACAATAGCTTATGTGTATGAAAATACAATAACTGTTGTGGGAGTTTCTCTAACCGACAACCATCACATGAGAGCTATAGTGATGATACAGCGATCGACCTCACGCTGCCAGAGCATCTTATACCCGGCCAAAGGTATAAGACCTGAAATGCCTAATGGATCCACTAGTCTAATCTGAAAAGGATTCATCTAAAAAGTATGATCCCTTTCTACCCATGGTGGCTAACATGGTTCTATGGGGGCTGTGGGTTCTTTAAACGCTCCCCCAATTCGGTGCTCGATACTACTCCCAAAAATGTACTGGCTCTTATGTTTTTAAAACATATTTCTTCCTGCTGATATGAGATAATTACTCAAAAACTAGCCCGAAGGCTCTTTTGGAAATCTCAGTTTCCAACCTTGTTTGAATGTAAAAACATTTCTTTAAAACTTCTTTGGGAATACATAGTTCCCTAATAACTTTGAGAAATGAACTCAACTTTAAACTCTTTACTCAACTTGGAACTCTTAACTTAACTTGAAACTCTACACTCTTAGCTTGACTTGAAACTTGAGCCTTAGAATGAAGTTAAAACGTTCAATAAAGACCCTTGAACAACTTTGAAGACTTGCTTGAACTTACTTCTTAACTTGCTTGACTTGACTCTAACTTCACCTTAACTTCGATCCTAACTTGCCTTGAATTGAACTATGGATTCAAGGTATATGATCACATGTTTATGGATGAATTCGGGATGTCTAAATGTACCTTAGAGTGTTGGAAACAACTAGGAAACATAGGTATAATACCTAGGAACATGCATGAGAAAGTGTGGAAAGAAAGGGAGAACATGGCGTCCTTGGCACTCTGCAAGGCGCAGAGCGCCAGCCCTTGAAGCTCAGAAAGCACCTGCTGGCGCTCTGAGTGGCGCGCCGCCCCAAGGGTTGGACTTCAGAGTCCCCTTTGGGGCGCGCTGGCAGGCGCGACGCGCCAACCTCTTGCCCAGAAACTCCGACTTTTCTGTCTTGTTTTGCTAACTCTAAATCACCCTTTCTTCAATGGATTCAACCCCAAACACTAAGGATCATCAATATCTCAACATAAAATATATTACAACTCAAATACACAACCCAATCATGTCCCACAACCAACAATAACTTCAACAACACAACTAACAACTTCAACAACTTCAACATTAAATCCAATCTTTCCTCAATAATGAAAATGAGTTTGATGTGTGGGGGGAAGGATTAACCCACAGTAAGAACTCACATACCTTGATAGGGATCACCTCCGACGATTTCCACAACGATCTTTGACGGAAACTCCTTGATCTCCTCTTCTTCCTCTCTTCTTTCTCTCTTCTTCTCTTCTTCACTCAAGAACTCTAACTCTTTCTCATTTAAAATGGGATAAAAATGATCCAAAATCAGCCTAACACACAATATAATCCCAACAGAAATGGCTAGGGAAAAGACCAAAATGCCCTTAAAATTTCAGGAAGAACATCAAACTGATTTGCAACATAAGGAGTTACAAAAGATAAACTTGCTCCTGGCGACTGGTGATTGCATAGAGGCGGTTTTCTCCTCCACCTACACTAGAAGTAGCTCCTCTAGGTGTCGTCCTGTCTGGTGGAACAACTGAAGAAGACTGTGCTTTATTGCCCCCAATACCCTGCCTGTTCTTTGGACACTCTCGCATGAAATGTCCATTCTGACCACACCTGAAACAACCAATAGAGCCCTCTCGACAAATACCTGAGTGGTTCCTACCACACTTGGCGCAGGCAGGAGGCTTACTACTCCTTTGCGCCACACTACCCGAAGATTGTGCGGGTCTAGCCCTGAAGTCCTTCGAATTCTGGTCATTAAACTATCCTCTGTATCGGGGTGCAGGTGCTCTAGCAGATGATGGAGCAGGTCCCTTTTGCCTTTGCTGAAAGGACGGATGGTTCACATTACCTTTCTGCTGCCTGGACTCATTACTGGTCTTGGATCTCTTACTTCTGATCTCTTCTCTGTCCCTCAACTTCTCTTCCTCAACCTGTTGCACATAGATCATTAATCTGGATATGTTTATGTCCCCGATAAGCATTGCAGCCCTACCTTCCTTACTTGACAACCAAGATAGCCCAGCTACAAACAAATTCATTCTATTTCTCCTGTCCACAACCATCTCCGGAGCATAGCGGGATAGTTGGGTGAACTTCAGACTGTACTCTTAAACACTCAAAGACTTTTGCTTAAGTGTGAGGAACTCACGTACCTTGGCGTCTCTCAATTCTCAAGGAAAGAAATGCCCCAAGAAAGCTTTCTCAAAAGAAGCCCAATTCGCAGGTAGTGCATTCTCAACTCTGCCCCCTTTCCATTGGTCGAACCAATCTCTAGCAACGTCCTTCAATTGATACGCAGCTAGCTCAACCCGCTTAGTATCTGCAACATGCATCACATCAAAAATCTTCTTCAACTCCTCAATGAAGTCCTCTGGATCCTCAGTAGTAATCGAACCCATGAAACTCGGAGGATTCATCCCCAAGAACTCGCGGATCCTAGAAGTGTCAGCTTCTTCTTGTCGAGCTCCCTTTTGCTAACCAATCTGATTAGCTACAGCTTGACTCAATATCCTAATTGCCTCTCTGAACTCAACATTAGAAACTTCCCCTTGATATTGCACTCCCGGTGCATAGGGTAACTCTTGCTTATCAACATAACGTATAGGAAGACGCCCTCTGCCAACTCTTCGTGGAGGCATGGCTATCTGAAAACACGCGCAAGCATGGAATTAGAGAGCAACTCTTTAGACATAAACTTTAACGCACGAGTTGAGTGTGAAAGAAATGAGACATCTTCCTAAATATTGTAGCCTCCCAATTATAGATGTGGCGCGCTTCACACCGATAACTAGGACTCTACAAACTCGGCTTCATAGACTCCCTAGGAATCTTGAACTCTGGGGTTTGATACCAAGTTTGTCACGCCCCAAACCTACACCCCGGGTGGGACCGGCACTCGGAGACCATTGCTGGCTCCAAGAGAACCCTTGGCCTGGCTTTCTTAACTCAGCGAAAACCTAACTCTACAGAATAACTTCATGCAAAGCAAAGTCATAAGACAACTTAACTGATACAACTCTGGCCATAAAGGAACCTCGAGTCTCAAAATAGAATATTTACATATATACCTAGATAAGAGACTCAAAACTAGTTGGCTGACTGTCTATGAAGCCTCTAAACTACTGAGATAGATGTTGGGACAGACCCCGCAACACCCTAATAAAACATAAATAAGAACACAAAATAATTGAGTCCTCCGGAATGCAAGGAGGCTCACCACTGACTCTAAAGTGCTCAGCTGGATCAACGACGTGCTTGATGCTGATCCTGTTTACCTATATATGCATCGTCATAAGATGCAGGCCAACTAGCATCAGTACATGGAGTGTACGAGTATGCGAACTTGAAAACTAAGCAACATAGGCTAGAAGGAAATCTGGAAGAACTGAATAGCTTACCTGGCTCAACTCAACTCCACCTGACTCACTTCTTTCAATATAAGGCAAATTTTAAAACAGGTGAGATATAAAGAAAGAGTGCTTAAAACATGCTATAAACTCTGTGTGTATACAAGGATACAATAAGCCTGAAATGTATATAGAATCACAATGAACTGATGTATATAAAAATACAATAGCTTCTGTTTATGAAAATACAATAACTGTTATAGGAGTTTCTCTAACCGACAACCATCACATGAGAGCTATAGTGATGATACAGCGATCGACCTCACACTGCTAGAGCATCTTATACCTGGCCAAAGGTATAAGAACTGAACTGTCTAATAGATCCACTAGTCTAATCTGAAAAGGATTCGTCTAAAAAGTATGATCCCTTTCTACCCATGGTGGCTAACATGGTTCTATGGGGGCTGTGGGTTCTTTGAACGCTCCCCCAATTCGGTGCTCGATACTACTCCCAAAAATGTACTGGCTCTAATGTTTTTAAAACATATTTCTTCCTGCTGATATGAGATAATTACTCAAAAACTAGCCCGAAGGCTCTTTTGGAAATCTCAGTTTCGAACCTTATTTGAATGTAAAAACATTTCTTTAAAACTTCTTTGGGAATACATAGTTCCTTAATAACTTTGAGAAATGAACTCAACTTTAAACTCTTTACTCAACTTGGAACTCTTAACTTAACTTGAAACTCTACACTCTTAGCTTGACTTGAAACTTGAGCCTTAGAATGAAGTTAAAATGTTCAATAAAGACCCTTGAACAACTTTGAAGACTTGCTTGAACTTACTTCTTAACTTGCTTGACTTGACTCTAACTTCACCTTAACTTCGATCCTAACTTGCCTTGAATTCAACTATGGATTCAAGGTATATGATCACATGTTTATGGATGAATTCGGGATGTCTAAATGTACCTTAGAGTGTTGGAAACAACTAGGAAACATATGTATAATACCTAGGAACATGCATGAGAAAGTATGGAAAGAAAGGGAGAACATGGCGTCCTTGGCGCTCTGCAAGGCGCGGAGCGCCAACCCTCGAAGCTCAGAAGGCACCTTCTGGCGCTCTGAGTGGCTGGACTTCAGAGTCCCCTTTGGGGCGCGCTGGCAGGCGCAACAGCCAACCTCTTGCCCAGAAACTCCGACTTTTCTCTCTTGTTTTGCCAACTCTAAATCACCCTTTCTTCAATGGATTCAACCCCAAACACTAAGGATCATCAATCTCTCACCATAAAATAGATTACAACTCAAATACACAACCCAATCATGTCCCACAACCAACAATAACTTCAACAACACAACTAATAACATCAACAACAACTAACAACTTCAACAACTTCAACAATAAATCCAATCTTTCCTCAATAATGAAAATGAGTTTGATGGTTGGGGGAAAGGATAAACCCACACTAAGAACTCAGATACCTTGATAGGGATCACCGCCGACGATTTCCACGACGATCTTTGACGGAAACTCCTTGATCTCCTCTTCTTCCTCTCTTCTTTCTCTCTTCTTCTCTTCTTCACTCAAGAACCCTAACTCTTTCTCTTTTAAAATGGGATAAAAATGATCCAAAATCAGCCTAACACACAATATAACCCCAAAAGAAATGGCTAGGGAAAAGACCAAAATGCCCTTAAAATTTTCGGATGGATTCCCTGCCAACTGCCCAACTTTCACTGGTCATAACTCGCTCATACGAACTCGGAATTGAGCAAACTCAGTCAATGGCGTTGGAAAGATCATTCCACAAGCTTCACAACCATAACTGGAACTACTCCTTACTCATCCTGATCTAGGAGTTATGACTGCTCAAAGTTGGCCAAAAACTAACTCATTTCCACACTTAGCCAAATTTTCCAGATTTTAAATTTTTCCAAAAATGACTATTTCCAATTTCAAACTTTTTCATAGTTATTTGAAATTGCCGGATGTTACATACTGTCTATATATGAAGCCTCTAAATGACAAAGATGGAAGGTGGGACAAGACCCACGACCTTCTAACAGCTGAAAGTAAATGGAATCTTCCGAAAGCAAGGAGGCTCACCATAGCTAACTCGAACTCCATGTGGTATCAACGAAGCTCCTCTTGATGACCCTTAATAAATGTATCTGCATCAAGAATGGATACATGAAAAATAGCTTAGTACATGGAATGTACGAGCATGATAAGGGGAATTCTAAAACATAAACATAGGCATGAATTTGATAAAAAGGGAAACATACTTACCTCTTCTCAAACTTACTCAACTCAAGGAATACTCAAAACTACTCAACTCAGAAGTACTCAAGCATAAGATACTCAACTTATTAATAAGGTTCTTAACTCAGTGAAGCTCAACAATAAGGTACTCGACACAATGAAGCACATATCAACTCAAGATACTTAACTCGAAGGTACTCAACTCATGATACTTAAGGATAAATCAATAGTAAAAGATGCAATATATATGGAAAGCTGTAAAACTATAGATAGCAACTCAGTGTATTGAAAAATACAATAATTCTCAATGTGTATATAAAAATACAATACAACTTTGTGGGAGTTTCTCTAACCGACAACCACCACTATGAACCTAAGTGATGATACAATGTCTTACCCACGCTGCTAGAACTGTCCTATACTTTGCCATCATATAGAACGCCTTAACTAAATGGATCCACTAGTCTATGCTAAAAAGCACTAAGGAGTAATCTAAAAAGTATAATCCTTTCTACCTATGATGGCTAAATGGTTTATGGAGACGTGAGTTATCTAAACTCAAACTCGTCCCCATATCGGTGCTGAATACTACTCCCAAAATACTCAGCTCATATGTTTAAAAACATAACTTTTTCTGTGGTTTGAGATTATTACTCAAAATCATTCTCTAAAAAGAGATGGTACTCAAACTGCTCAAAACTCTTTCAAAAATCTCAGTTTCCTCTCATCTTAAATGTGAAAACATTTACTCTTGGGAATACTTAGTTCCCATATATCATTTTAAAGAAAATGAACTTTACTCTTACTCTTTACTCAACTCAAAGCTTAAGTCATAAAAACAGTAAAACGTTTGTAAAAGACATATGGAGCTCAATGCAAGGTTTCCAATAACCATAGATAGAACTCAAGAACTTCAATGATACAACTCATTTCAAGAATTCTCAAGTTCATGTGGAATTATGAGCATGTATTGCTCAACTCATAGACTTAAAGATACTTCTCAACTCATAGACTTAAAGATACTTCTCATCTCAAGACTTTTTTACTTATAGGGTTCATGCGAAATTATAGGCATGAACAATTTGACTCAAGGGTCAAAATATCAATAAGGAACTCATGTATATGACTCTTCTCATTCTCATACTTACTTACTCAAAACTTAACTGAAATCGATGATGGATCTCAAAGGATTCACAATTGAACTCAAAGGCTTCCTTGAACTCTACTCTTAACTCTCTCTTGGATGTGAATTATGAATTCAAGAGTTATGGTTCATGATATGAAAGATCTCATGATGACAAAGTAGACTCATGAATACATTCTTCTCATCCTCATACTCACTTGCTCGAGTCTTGAAACAAGTTACTAGAAGTTGTAGAAGACTCCTCAAAAAGACTCAAAAGGATATTCTCAATATGTTCGAAAGAACTCTTAAGACTTGACTCTCAACTCTACCTTGAATTTGATCTATGAATTCAAGGTTGTGATTTGTGATAGGAAAGATCTCGTGATGTTTAGGAGTGTTTTTAGATAGTTAAACATGAGAAACGATCAAGAAATCACTGTCTGGAGGCAAGTCCGCGACGCGGAGATGCATTTTTATATTTCGTTGTAAAATAACTTTTGAGGCAGAGAGGTCTGTGACCTCTTTGTGACGCGACGAAAAATTTTATGAAATGGGGAGGAGGGTCTGCGACGCGGACAGATTTGCCAATTCGCCCGACTTTTTCCTTCTTCATTTTCTAACCCCAATTCGCCTAAATTTGATTCTTTTTCTCAATCCCACTTTAGATTTAGATACCCAGCACATGAACACAAGAACCTACTCATATACAACTCTAAAATCGACATGATTTCATCAAGAACTCAAGAATCTCATCTAAACCCATGAACTAAAGCCAATTTCAAGAACATAATTCCAGAACATCATACTTTCAACTTTCTAGAACAAACTTAACGCTGAAATTAATATGATTGGCGTGTGGGTGAGCAAACCCAACACTATGGAAGCTTACATACTTGTAAGAACCATCATTCTTGAAGTAAAATCTTGGAAGATGAACCCTAGCCTTAGCGTTTCTTGAATTCCTTGAGCGTAGAATTTTAGGAGTGAATGAGAGTGTTTGATTTATGAAAACTGATTTTTCTACACGTTTAGGGCAATTTAGATGACTTCCTAAGGGGTTTTAGGACTAAAATGCCCCTAAAGAAATAAATAAAATGAGTTGGGAGTCGAAATAATTTTTCACCAGGAAGTGAGGTTCGTATTGGCTCCATAATGCGGAGCCATCGCGGAGCTACTGTTAGGTTTGTGCGTCGTTAGTAAATCAGTCATAACTTTTTACTCATAGCTTGAAATTTAGCAAACTCGGTGGCATTACAAAGAGGACTCAAAGGGATTTAATTTAATATCGTATGGGTCTCCTAACTCATCATGTACTAAAAGTTATGGTCATTTGAAGTTGACCCAAAACTTAAGAAAAACTTAGGAATTACTTGAATGAACTCTATTTAGTTCTTCTTGTTATTCAACGTGCTACATCTAGTGACCTTTATCACTTAGGAAAATTTTAAATTCTTTGGTAAAAATCTCACTCACTACGAAGAACGGTTCGAGTCTTAGTTCGAAAATTTTATGGGGTGTTACAATCATACGGCAGTATTAAATGGTCCTGGTGACAAATGTTCCTAAAAATTTGTGATTTTCCTTCCAGATTCTAGACAGACATGAGGTTTTTTTGTCCCAAAGTTGGAGCATCATGATCAATACTTGTAATATACAACAGTTTCCCAAAATAAAAAGGTTTTATTCAGATTCAAAATGCATATAGGGAAACCCTAAAAAGAAAATTCTCAACCAAGTTAGGCATTCTCAAGTTGGTGAACATTTCCACCATTAATCGGTAGGCTAGTTTGAGTGTACGTTGGAGGGTTAGTGAGAACACTGTTGATCCTCCTGATATGGTAGTGGGATGGAAAAGTAAGAGTCAATTTTTAACTACTCCCTGAATCTTCTCTTTGGTCATTTAGAGAAAGAATTAGAAGCTTATCCTGACCTTAAGTCTCATTTAAAGCATTACAAGAACTAAAAGATATATAATTGAACTGGAACTAACTGGTACCTTTGATAATAAATCTCCTCACCATATCAACTTTGCAGCAATATATGAAAGATGAGCAGTCTCTGATCAAAATAATCAGTAAACTCAGACGGTCAATAACTATAACCTCTTCTCATTTCGTATCACTTCTGAGCCAATAAAGAGAATTATACCACTAAGTAGGTGGATTACAAAAGGATAAAAATAGAAATCAGTTCTCAGTTGGATTTCATCGCTGCGATGAAAGTATATCAAGCTAAGTAATCCTGAAGGTGTATTCAGTAACTATAACTTTGTGGTTTTTGACCAAAGAAAATTGAAGTAAGAATGCAACTAACATAAATCCAGTCATGTTCAAAAAAAATTGGAACAAAATAAAAACATCACATATGACGATGCTTGATTGACAAAATAAATTTTGAATGGAAGATCATCCAAACATCTTCCCCTGGTAATGCTAAAATCTTTTATTTATACTAGTTCATCACTTGAAATGTGCAGCAGTTTCGAAAAAGAAAAAGAAGTTTTTATTCAAAATGCATATAGGAAACCACGTCTATTACAATATTTAACTATGCCCTCAATCCCCCAGAAATGACTGATTAAGTCATGTTTGAATAGAAAGTAATCATGATTGAAGATAGTGAAGGGCAGAAAGCCAAGTCTATTACAATGTTTCTTCTTCTTCTTCTTCTTCTCCGCCTCCCCCTCCTCCCACTTCTTCTTCTGATGTATCTGGACAAAGTTATATACAGAACAAATTTGAAAACAATTAGAAATAATTTGAACTTGTTTAAAGTAAAAAAGGAGACATAAAAGTTAGAAAATACCACTGAAGTGAAACAAAGAAGGAACATAATATCTATTTAAAAATGTTGATTGGTTCAGTTGAGATGTTTTAAACATAAATTTGGAAGGAATCGCTTATCCTGACCTTAAGCCGCATTTAGGACATTAAAAGAAGTAAAATACAAAATTGAACTTCAACTAACTGGTACCTTTGATAATAAATCTTCGGATGTCATCCAACTTTTCATCAATATACGCATGTTGAGCAGTCGTTACATAATTGGAGGGTGTCTTATGGACACAAGCTAATGTTGGGTGGAAGCAATACATGGGATAATCAGCTGTGTCCAGAACTGCAACATTTTTGTATACATTGATCTGGGTATCATACTTGTATAGATCATGATACTTTTTTGGGGGACGTAATATGGCCATCCGGACCTAAAACAAAGTTGTCCAAAGTGTGGGAAACCCTCCAACGGCTGCTTGCTCTGTCGTAAGTGCCAATGACTATGTACTTTTTGAAAATGCATACAAGGGTAGGTAAACCTTGCGCGCTCCCTAGCCATATATCGCTATCACTCATATTCCTACTAGTCAAAAAATTTCCATAGCTGAGAACATAATGATCAATAAACTCGGGAGGTTCAATGAGTATACCCTCTTCTTACTTTGTATTAAGAGCTAGAACACTACCATCACTTCTGAGAAAAAATAGAGTATCATGGCAACAAACAGGTTGACTACTGTAAGGTAAGGTTATGGAACTATTGGTTCTTAGTTGGATTTCACGCCACAAGCCAGATAGCTCTGATGAAAGTAAATGAAATTTGTAGAACAAGTTGGAATTTTCAACCAGGCTACTTATGGTTACCAATTTGTATTGATCTGCATTATGGTAATCAACCACTAGGCCTATTTTTTCTATGTTATTTCTAGGAGCATTCGGATATGGAATCAATTGACGCTCTCTAGTTAAGGGATTGAAAACACACCAACACCTAATTCTCTCAAACTCAAAGAGAATCAGACCATTACATGAGCCGAAAATCTCTACACCAAAACATAACGTCGTCTTAGATTGAATGATAGGGTTAAAGGAGATTTTTGGGAATTGTCTGATTAATCTCCCATCATGTACTAAATAGATGAGTTGTGTAGAAGTGACTTTTGGCGTTGGAACAATGTTTTGCAGAATTCAGGATGCGATATCCTACTTTTAAAATTCTTCGATAGAAGTTTACATTGAACAACAAACTTCAAGGGCCAGCAGGATATTATCTTCATAACCATATCATCCAACATTTTTACACTCGAAGATAGACCACTGTATTTCTCTACTCTTTTGCCGTTTCTCATGCCCTGAATTCTTTCCATTCTCTTTTTTCGAGTCTATTAAGGAAGACAACAAATGTCTTGCCCTAAAACAAGTTGGTGTTAAATAGTAGAAAACTTTATTAGGGAAATCTCCGAAGTGATTCGGTAGATTCTGCTGAACAATCAATGAACTAGATATGTGACCTATAATAAATTATTCTCATTAAGAAATCAAAACAACAAAAAATATATATTGTTCAAATTAATTATGTCCCGCTTAAGATTATAAATGTGTTTAATCAATTCGTGAATTTTGTTTATTTACGGATATGAAACTTCAAGTCCATATAAGCAGATTATTAATTAATTCCCTAGCCTAAGCCCAATTGAAGTGTGTATCAAGAGTCCAAATGGACATGACTATATTACCATGTAAAGATATGGCATTTCAAAACCAAAAGTTAGCTCATGAGGGGAGAAGTTGTCACACACTGAGGAAACCCCCTGGACGAAAATGCGGGACGGAGGATCACTAATGACCCCAAGCTAACCTTGAACTGGCGTATCATAGCATACTAAGATAAACTGAAGTGAGAAATATTGTGCGGAAGCTTAAAAGAATAATATGAACTTAAGTGGGGTATACCCAATACTATCTGAATGTATAAACTGTGAGTTTAATGACAACTGAAAGATCAAACTCCAAACTAAAACTGAATCTAACTATGTATGAATAAAAGCATCTAACTAACTAGAGATGCTGGGACATGCCCCCAGCTAACTCTAGTAAGACTGAAACTGAAAGACTGAAAGTAAAAGAAAAACATGTCTATCATCCTCGAAGAATGAGGACTCACCACTAATACTACTGAACTAGAGATTAGGAACCGATCTATGCGTGATCTGAAAGTTGAGGACCTGAACCTATATCACGAGAAGATGTAGCTTAGAGTATGCGTCAGTACATGAAAGGTATAAAGAATGCAGGATAGAATAAAGTTGAACAATATACATGATTGAACCAAGCATACTGAGAAATGATATAAAATGAACATGAAGATACTAAACATGCTTGATATGAACTAAACTGAATGCAATGATCAAATACATGACATGCTGAAACTGAATACTGAACTGTAGCTGATAACCTAATCAATGCAATAGAATCTGACTTTGGGAGCTACTAATAACCGCAATAAAACCACGTGAGCTAAATGTTGAGTCCAATGTATACGCCCCATCGAGAGGACCCAATATACCTTGACAGGGTATATAGGCATGACTGGAGTGATCACTAAATATGAGGCCCACAAAGGAAACTTAACCTATGGGGGCACGTAGTTGTGGGACTTTAAGGGTGACTGACCCTAGTCCAACTCAATATTAAGCCTACTCCCATCTAGAGTGTGTAAATTACAACATAACTGAAGTAAATTGATAGCTTAATATTTTGACATGCTAACTAAAAATGCAACATTAAGTACTGATAATGAAACATTAGAAAACTGAGGCATGTATATCTGTTTATCTGTCCTAGCTAGTGTAATTCATGAACTAAAAGAACTACACAACTAGGGTTCTGAGTTTCATGCAAGAATCTATGCAAAAATGTTACTAAGAAATGATAATCTAATTAAGAACGTTACAACAACTAAATCATCATAATTATCTGAAATTCTAGAAACTTTAGGTCTAGATAATATGAAGGGAATCAAGAATCTAACTGAATTCTAGGGACCTTATGGGTGAAAGGAACCCACTAGTGAAATCCCACATACCCTATGACGAATTTCACGGAGAAATCTTTTGATCTCATGGATGGAATTGAAGAAAACCTTCCTGCTGTTCTAGAGGATGCTAACACCTGAATTCTTCTTTTTTTGCTCTAGTTTTGGTGAAAATAGGTGAATGATCGATTAGGGTAATTTCTGATTAAGTTTCTAGGTTCAAACTGACTAAAACTACATAGTTTAGGGGTTAAACGGCGTAGTTTAGGTTTCTAACGCATAGGGGGAAAGACCAAAATGACCCCACTTAAAATCTGACGAGGGCTGACCACGGGCCCTATGACTGACCGTCACAGGGACCATAGACCGTCAAGTTGGTCGTGGTCCTTGGCCAGTATATGCTGGTTTCTACATGGTCCAACCATGAACACTACCACGGCCCATGTGAAGGATCACGGACCATGAAGGTCGGGGTGGTTCTTCTCTTGGACTGGGGTATGTTGGCTCAGGTCTAAAGACCCTCCCACGACCCTTCATCAGGACCACAACACGAGCCTTCCCATGACTTGTGGGGTGGTCCACGGCCCGTGAAGGCTCCCGTGGTCCACCTTTTTTAGTTGGGTATGAACCATGGACAGGTCGATGGACCATGGTTCCTTTCACGGTCCGTGAACTCTATCGTGGTTCACATGCTTCTACTGGTTTTCTGCTAAAAAATCTAAGTTTGCTTTCCGAGGTGTTACAATATCTCCCCCTTGGGAACATTAATCCTCGAATAAAGCGTAAACTAACTGAGTATGGAGGGACAGAGTTGCAAACCCTACCACTAAGTACTAGAAACTGAAATCTGACTGAACTAAGTTGCATGAACATGTAAATACGCTGAAAATGTAACTATAGCTGAAGTAACATGATACTAAGACTGAATTTAGGCAACAGTAACTGAAAGACTGGAGAGGAACTATTACATCATGTTGGAATGGAATATGAAGGGAAAGGTGAGGATACTTGGAATTCATGGCTACTTCTGCTTCCATAGTAGCTCCCTCTACGGACTGACTCCTCCACAAAACCTTCACTGAAGCGACTTCTTTGTTTCTCAACCTTCGAACCTGACGATCAAGAATCTCAACTAGCACCTCTTCATAAGTGAGACTATCCTTCACAACGACACTTTCTAATGGTACAATAGATGTTGGATCACCTACACATTTCTTCAACAAGGAAATGTGAATGACCGGATGGACTGCTGCTAGTTCTGCTAGCAACTCTAACTCATAAGCCACTTTACCAACCCTATTCAAATTCTTGTAAGGGCCTACATATCTATGACTGAGCCTCCCTTTCTTGAAAAATCTCATCACCCCTTCATAGGTGACACTTTCAGGAAAACACAATCATCAATTTGGAACTCCAAGACCCTTCTCCTTACATCTGCATAGGACTTCTAGCGACTCTGGGCTGTCTTAAGTCTATCTATGATGAGCTGAACTTTTTCCATAGCATCATGAACTGAATTTGTCCCTATCATGGCTGCTTCACCTACTTCAAACCAACCAACTGGAGATCTACACCTACGCTCATATAATGCCTCATAATGGGCCATCTGAATACTGGAATGGTAGCTATTATCGTAGGCAAAATCTATAAGAAGAAGGTGATCATCCCTACTACCCTTGAAGTTGATCACGCAAGCCCTCAACATGTTTTCTAAGGTCTGAATGGTATGCTCTGCCTGACCATCCGTTTGTGGATGACATGTTGTGCGGAGATTAACCTGAGTACCAAGACCTTTCTGAAATGACTTCTAGAAATGAGAGGTAAACTGAGCACCTCTATCTAAGATAATAGACAAAGGAAACCATGTAACTTGACTATCTCATTAATGTAAAGCTTGGTGTAATCTCTGCTGAATCTGTAGTCTTGACAGCCAAAAAGTGAGTGGACTTAGTAACTCTGTCCATTATCACCTAAATGGAGTTATGCTACCTGTGAGAATGAGATAAGCCCGCAATGAAGTACAGGTTTATCACTTCCCACTTCCAAGTAGGAATGTTAATCTCTTGAGTCACACTTCCTGGTTTCTAATGTTCTATCTTCACCTGCTGACAATTTGGAAACTTAGCTACAAAATGCGCTATATCCATTTTCATGCCATTCCACCAAAAGACTTCCCACAGATTACGGTACATCTTGATGGCACCTGGATGAATACAATACCCAGAGTTATGGGCTTCTGTAAGGATCTGCTGTCCCAAATCACCCACCTTAGGAATACATAAACGACCCTAACAATGAATCACACTATCTCCCCCTTGGGAGAAGACCTCAACTTTCTGCTGATGAACTGCACCCTTCAATTGTAGCAATATAGGATCACCGTCTTGTTTCTCCTCAACCACTTCTACCAATGAAGATTCTGACCCATTCTGGATTGTTACACCACCATATGATATGCTCATAAGGCAAACTCCTATGCGAGCAAGCCGGTGAACATCCTCTGCTATTTTTTTCCTTTCTTCCTCAACATGCGCTACACTACCCATAGATAGTCCGCTAAGAGAATCGGCTACTACATTGGCCTTACTGAGATGGTAAAGCATATTAATATCACAATCCTTGAGGAATTCAAGCCATCTCCTCTGGCGAAGATTCAACTCTTTCTAGGTGAACACATACTGGAGGCTCTTATGGTCTGTGAACACATCTGTGTGAATACCATACAAGTAATGTCTCCAAATCTTTAGGGGAAATACTACGGCAGCAAACTCGAGGTCATGAGTCAAATAGTTCTTCTCATACACCTTAAGTTGTGTAGAAGCATAAGCTATAACCTTACCTCGTTGCATCAACACACAACCAAGGCCAACTCTGGATGCATCACAATAGATCACATAACAGCCTGAACCCTCTAATAGAGTCAAAATAGGAGTTTTAGTCAACCTAGTTTTCAGTTCTAAGAAGCTCTTCTCACAATCATCTAACCACTGGAACTTAACCTTTTTTTGAGTCAAATTAGTCAATGGAGAAGCTATTGATGAAAATCCTTCCACAAATCTTCTGTAATAACCCGCTAAACCCAAGAAACTTCTGATATATGTAGGAGAGGTAGGTCTGGGCCATTGTTTCTCTGCTTCGATTTTCTGAGAATCCACTTGGATCCCTTCACTAGACACAATATGCCCAAGGAAAGAAACTGAATGCAACCAAAACTCACATTTTTTAAACTTAGCTAATTGAGAGTTTGCAGGACAACCCTTAAATGAGTTGCATGTTCTTCCTCATGATAATCGGATCTGAGGTCTATTTTTGAAAAATGACTAGCTCCCTCAAGTTTGTCAAACAAGTCATCAATCCTGGGAATATGATACTTATTCTTGATTGTGACTTTGTTCAACTGCCGATAATCAATGCACATCCTGAGAGAACCATCTTTCTTTTTCAAGAACCACACTGGAGCACCCCATGGGGAAATACTAGGTCTAATGAAGCCCTTATCTAGAAGGCCTTCCAACTGCTCCTTCAATTCCTTAAGCTTAGTTGGAGCCATTCTGTAAGGAGGAATAGGCTGGGTATCTGTAATGGATCAATTTTGTACTTGATTTCCCTTTCGGGAGGAACTTTAGGAAGATCTTATGAAAACACTTGTGGGAACTCATTTACTACTGGAACTGACTCAAGAGTTGGGTTACGGAGCTTGAATCCTTAACCCGAACTAGATGATAGAGATACCCCTTTAGAGATCATATTTCTGCGGCTTTAAGGTAGGAAATGAATCGACCCATAGGCACTGAGCTACTACCCTTCTATTCAATGATTAGCTCGTCTGGAAACTACAAACGAACGATCCTAGTTCTACAATCGACTGAGGCATAACAGGAATGTACCCAATCCATGCCTAGAATGATATCAAAGTCTACCATTTTTAACTATAAAAGATCTGTTGAGGTGACTTTTTGAGAGACTGTGGCAGGGCAATTTCTATATACGTTTCTAGCTATAATTGGGTCACTACTCACAAGGAAAATAGTTTAGACTTTACTTTAACAAATAGTTATATTCAATTAGTCAAATTACTTCCAGAAACAAATAAAGGGGTTTTTATTTTGTGAAACAAATTGTAAGAATTCAATAAGTAATCAGTAATCAAAAGTCAACTTTGGGTTGTTATCAAGATGAGAGAAATAACTAGGGCATATGTGTTCCCCACAAGCTCATAACGCAGTAATCCTAGTAATAGCAATCGTTTCCTAGTGTACTACATGCAAAGTGATAAGCTAGGTATCTCTAAATCCTTGGTCCGGCATCTAGGGAATTTCACCCCGCACCTTGGTCTGACTATGTGTGTATAATTTACTAACCCTTACCTTTACCTCATATTAGACATCATAATCGATCTTTGGCTTAGGTATTACTTTGCACCAATCGACACTAGCCTATTAGATAGTATCACACTAAATCTATGTTGATAATTATTTTCTTGTTGATTACCTCCTTGGTCCGGCAAGTAGAAGCAAAGTGAGTTCTAACGCGTGCACTCATTCAAAAGACTTCTAAACGAAAGAATTATCAATGCATGCAAAACACTATTCAACAATTGCTTATTTACTTTTCATACTTTGTTAATCGCTTATGGTTCCCACAACCATAGTTGTGGGGTTTAGTTACCCATAATCATATGAACACAATTCATTGTTTTAGATGAAAGAATTATGAACTTACGTAAGAAGAATAATAAACCCAAAAATTCAACTTGAATTGCAACACCAAAATCTTCAAAACGAACTTAAGAAATCAATAATTGCTAGGTTTGCAAGAATAATCTCCCAAGTCACAAAATAGAACTAAATTAATAATGTCTAACCCAAAAATGGAGGTTTACATGCTCTATTTATAGAAAACGAGTCCTAAATTAAAAGAGAAACAAAATAAGGAAAGTTTGTTCAGGCACGCGTCTTCATTCCATGAGACTGACTCATGGATCGTCAATGGATCTACAGTCCGTGATTCCCTTCCGTCTGCCAGAACATAGAAAATATTTCAGCTTCCAAAAATTAGCTTTTTTGAAGCAAACGACGAAAATGCAGTACGGACTGTAGATCAATCTACCGTCTGTGAATCCCTCTCCGTAGCTCCATACTTAGAATCTTCAAAAATCAAGTACTAGAACCCTCACAGTATCAATCTACGGATTAACAGTATGGTCCGTAGATCAATCTACGGACCGTCAATGGTCACCGTGGTTCCACAGTTGCGCAGATTTCCCTGATTTTCCTTCCATTCCTTGCCTGTTGATCTACGACCACCATCTACGGAGCGTCAATGGACCTACGGTCCGTAGATCACCTCCGTAGATGCCTTTTTCTACATTTCTTTCAACTGTCTCTTTACTTCCGCGCCTGAACATCTTTCCTGCAAAATATGATAAAAACACATAAAAAACCAATACAAAAAGTCCCTAGACACACATAACTTGTAAGTGAAAGGTATTAGAAATACCATAAACTCATTGTATATCAACACCCTTAACTTAAATTCTTTGTTTGTCCTCAAGCGACGCACCAAGACTCTAAATGACACTTGTATAGAAACACATATTTCAAGCACAAGCAATCACGTGTCTCTCTATCCCACTCACTTTCCGAGTGCAAAATTGTTCTTTTAGACTCGACAAACTAATTCATGTGGATCAAACCATGACAACGATCGACCAACCAACACACAACATACACTGTTTTACTATCACTAAAATACTAACTTTCCGACAATGCAACTAGTGCCCTTACTTCAAACGAAATCCATTTTCTTTCACACAATGACTATGACTTTGAGTACAAGGATTCATTTAACACTCACACTTAGAAATAACTTCAAGTACAGTTAGTGCTCAATACCATAGGGTTGCCCTTATTTTCACTGCTTAGACTCTCCAAACTAGACTCTAGGATCACTATAGGACTTTCTTGGCTTGTAACGTAGGCTTAGGGTTAGGTGTGGTACATTTGGGTACTTCTTAGTGACTTTCTACCCTCCTTGACATTACACTAGGTTTTCAACCTCTTTCTACCCTATTTTTGTCATCCTACCGTTTTACCTTCTTTCCCTTGATTTTCTTCAACCATGGATGTGACTTTAGACTTTATAGATCTTTTTGTTTTTCACTTTTATCTCCTTCTTGCGTTTTATTCTTTCTCTTTAGCTTTCAACAAGTCACATCCATTCCTCTCTTTTCTTTCTTCTTTTTTTCACATCAAACTCTTTTCATACCCATTTTGTTCGGTTTCCTCTTTCATAGCCACCCTCAACTTATGGATTTTCCATTGGTTGAGGTACACAATGCCCGATATCGGGTCATGGCCAACATTGAAGTTACTTTTTACATTAGCCACCCTCAACTTAAGCTTTTGGCCTAAGTCGAGGTGCACATGTCCAAGGAGGGACCGGGGCCAACATAGTAGATTATGGGAAGGTGAGTTCGGGGTTTAGAAAGAAATTGTCTAATTTTAGGCTCAAAACATTTGGATCAAAGGGAGCATTTATTTCATTTGGTTGGATCTTTTATTTAGGCAATTTGTGGACTTATCAGAACAAGGGCCTATGATCACCTCCTAGCCTCTAGAGTGAATTTACCTAGCAGGAATAACTGGGTAAGTTCTAGTTGTGCACAAAAACTGCTTGAACAATCAACTATTCTTACACACTCTTGGCACATAGTTTCATTATCAGATTATCAGATTACCCAGTTCAAGTTTCAGCTTAAGTCATGCCATCAAGTTGATTCATTATCATGTCATACTCAGAGCCAACACATTCCACTTATCTTAGCCTACAAATTCTAGCACATATAAAAAATTTGGACGGGTGTCAATTGTTTTTATAAGCCATCATGCTTCATTCTTTTCATGCTTCTATACATACGATCCTAACACATGTCGGTTCAAGAAAAATTAAACAGTCTATTGGGGAAAAAGAACACAGGCAAGAAAACCCAAGAGAGGATTTATGAGTTGGTGTTACTCAAAATTTACCCTATCACACACAATCCATTTACCCCACCTCCAACAAAAATAGATTCGATTGTCCCCAATGCATACAAATACAGTGAAAGATAATGGATTGGGTGAAGAAAACCTATGGCGCATAGCGCCGAAGAAGCATCAACAAGCGGGTGGGTCCAATTTCCCGGAGCCCGCTAGAACCATACTTGGGTCACCCTCAGTAGTGGCCACATCATCCATCATAGCACCCTCAGTAGTGCTCTCGTCACTCTAACCGCACCATCAGTGGTGCTCACAGTGTCTCTTACGACAGGCGAGACTTCTACAACTTGGGAAGAACATGATGCCCCTGCAATACTCTCACGCACCCTCTGTTGGCGCAACACTTCATCTAAAATCAAAGCCTTCCTAGCCTCCTTCTCCTGCCTATGCTGTCTCTTTTGTGCTTTTTCCTTCTCAGTGTGACTAGAACAGTGCCTCTTACCTTTGGTATATGTAGGCTCAGACCCTTCCTCGGAGGTCCCACTGAATAAAGCATCCAGTACCGTATCATCAGCCAACGCAGTAGGTGCAGCCTGAGGCTCAACTGTAGGGGTGGCAAGAATGGCATCAACGTTGGCCCGCAGACTGGCTAACTGAACTGTAAAGAGGATAGATCCATGGTCGGGGTTGGTCGCTTAAGGACTCTCAATTCAAAGGCATCGAGACACATATTAACAGCCTGGATCTTTTGGTCCATCATGCCCTCCATCCTTTCCTCCATTCTGGCCTCAGACTCAGCTATCGACTTTTGTATCCAAGGTTGGATGTGATGCAACAGTGTGCCCATCTAAGCCTCTAATTGTTGTACTCTAGCCAACGGGACAACAATAGCTCCTAATGGTGGTGTGGACCGGGATAATCTAGGAGCCCTACTAGCAGCCTGGGAAGAGGAGGCCGGGACAGTATCAGTGTGATCGGGTATAATAGGGTAACCGCTCTGTGCCTATCCCACCGTGTCTGCAGGATCTGCACCCAAGGGAGGTACCTCAACCTGGGGCTCTCTGTGAGGTGCCGCCATATTTGCCTCATCTCAAATGGGGCCTATATCCAAAGTCCCTATAGGGTGGATCAACCTATGACAATGCCATATCGGCACTCCAGAGTCCCTGCACAATTGGAAAATCAAACATGGAAAGGGGTAAGTAGTGGAAGTCTTGAATGACCTCTCGTAAATCTCCGCCAGCAGCATGCGGGCAACGTCAATCTTCAATCCTGCGGCCAATGCTGCAACCATGAACGCACTGTCCCATGTGAGTTCGTTGTCAGCTTCTGTAAGCGACACCCTGTTATGCACTAACAACCAGAAGAACTTGGCCACAAAATTTAATGTGGCTTTTCGGATACCCAACCATGGTGTGGCGACCCACTCCGCTTAGCTAACCATAGTATAATAGCCTCTCGCTGCTTAGCATTCCTCTAGAAAGCGCAGCCTCGCACGATGTCCCATCTGTAATCAAACTCCGCTTTGTTTAGTAACCAAGAGTGACCCATTGTAGGACCATACAGAAAGCGACTGATGGTGGCATATGATATGTCTACCGGACAACCTCGGGCCATAGTGGAAGTGAGAGGGTCCTGAGCTATAGGCTTTGACCGCTTGGAGATCGAACCACGGAGAGTGGCGGCATATGAGGTGTAGAACTCCCGTACAATCTCCTCACTATAAGTACCTAAGTGTCGAGCCATCCAGTCACACTTGTGAAGGTTAAAAAGCCGGTGGATGTCGGGGACAGTGTGCAAGCTCTATGTGAGGACTCTGCGCTCCTCCGTAATAAGTCGGGCCATCTTCTCTTTGTCATTAATCATCTTGGCATCCCGATAGATTTTCCATTAGCCCTCAACACACCATCTGTTTGGCTCGCCGACCACTGGAGTAGGGTCCTCATTCCTTGGTACGGGTACTGACTCTGAGCTAGTGGCCTCATCAGATGAGGCTACTTGTTCATTCTGGCTGGACCCTGTGGCTGACTTGGCATTGGACTCCGAAGCATGGGCAGACTCGGACCCTGAAGCATGGCTAGACTCAGAACTCGAAGCATGGTCAGACTCGAAGCAAGACGTAGACCCAGTAGCTGAACTGTAAGTAGCCCCAGTTAGTGACCCGATCAGTGTGTGCTCCTTATCAGACTAGGAGACAGTGACTACGTCGGGCATCACCTTTCGGGGGGTGCCTCTGGTGGCTAGGGGTGTAGTGGGAGAAGTCCTTATGTTGGGAGGAACGTATGTTGGATCTTTTTTTATGTTTCTGTCCTCATCGATTAACCTGAAGCTAGGAGCAACAGATTTTGACTTGCCCTGTTTTGAGTAGTTGACTAGCTTCTTGGGTGCCATCGTACCTGTGGAAGTGATATTAGTGCCAAAACTAACTATACACACACTCGAAAAAAATTTAGAACTAAAAATGAACAGAAACAAAGACCCAAAAAAAAATTGGACAGTTGCTACAGTGGTCATCCACGGAGGGGACCTACGATCCGTAGATTGATCTACGGACCGTTCGTCCACATCCATGGTTACACCCTTGGTGGAACTTTCAAGTGCATCCACCCACGAACCTAATTTACGGTCCGTAGATGGGGTATCGTGGATGTGGCCTGTGCCAGGTTTCAGCCCTTATTTATTTTTCAAGCCGACATATTAGACCATTATCAACAATACCCTAGTCTAACCATGCATTTCAACATTTACTCATGCTAGTTTGTCCTTCTCAGGATTCCGATTAATCATGTTAACAAGTTCTTAAGACAAACTTTGGAACCCTAAGTCGAAACTTACATTTAGACTTATAATCACATATAACAAGGCAACACAATCACTATCTATCGTTCCAAAGGTATTGTAACTTCCAATTTTATCATGCAATTTCATCTAACAATTACCCAAGGTCAAGACCCAATCACTAACTTTCTATAATCTATCAATGAATCAAAATTCAAAGTGAGGAGAAAGTCTATTACCTTAGAGCAATGGGAATGGGTTAATTGTGTGATGACAAATGCTTTCAAGGCCAAAAACCACCTCTTCGTTACGAATCCAAACACCGGACCCTTTTGTGGAATATGGAATGAGTAGTATTCGGAATGGAAAGGAATCCTGGGAATTATGGAGGAATGCAAGGGATTATTTTATGGTGGAGTTATGGAGTGATTTAGGGAAGTTAAAGTGTTTGAAACGGTTAAAGAGTGAGTGGAGGGAAGTGGAAATGATTTCAAATTAGGGGAATTTTAAATAAGGGGGTCTGGGTCGGGTCAGACAGAATTATGGTTTTGGACCCATGAGACCCCGTCTACGATCCGTGAGTCGATTTACGGTCCGTAGATTGGGACCGTAGATCACTCTTATACTTGGAAAAGTTTAGGGGCTTATGTGGGATCTACGGACACCATCCACAGTCCATGGATAGATCGAGGGACCATCGATGGGGTCCGTAAACCTCTGCACCAAACCATTTTTTGCAAAAATTTTATAGCGTACCTGCACATGTAGTAACCATTAAGCTATTCTTTTTTTTTAACATTTTCTGGACACTTTTTAGACACGAACCCCATGCTAATGCTAGCCAACACTAAAAAAAACTAAAACATTTATCTAAATTAATACAGACACTACTAGATAGAAAACAAAAACCTATCATTGGCTAGATTCTACATCTTGGGTTGCCTCCCAAGTGGCGCTTGATTTAACGTCGCGGCACGACACAGGCCTCTTGATTACTCACACTTCAATAAGATGATAGGCCTCCACAACCTCTTACGCACTTTCTGCGTTTCCCAAACATATCTTGATCCTTTGCCCGTTAACCGTGAACCTTGTTCCGTCACTATTCTCAAGCTCAACCCCTCCATGGGGAAGCACTTTTGTGAGCAAAAATGGCCCAGTCCATTTGGATTTGAGTTTGCTCGGAAACAAGCGCAACCTAGAGTTAAATAGAAGCACAAGATCACCCACAACAAATTCCCGCTTTTCAATTCTTTGATCACGATGCCTCTTCATCTTCTCTTTGTACAAGGCTGAACTTTCATATGATTTTAGGTAAAACTCATCAAGCATATTCAAGTCATTTATTCTTTGATTAGATGTGGCGCCCCAATCTAAATTAGCTTCTTCATCGCCCACAAAGCCTTATGCTCTAGCTCTACCGGTAAATGGCAAGATTTCCCATATACGTGTTGGTAAGGAGAAATACCTATGGGAGCCTTGTATGCAGTGCGATAGGCCCACAGAGCATCATCAACCTTCCTTGACCAATCCGTTCTATTAACATTCACAGTCTTCACCAAAATGGGTTTGATCTCTCTGTTGGACACTTCAACTTGCCCACTAATCTGCGGATGGTAAGGAGTGGCTACATTGTGACGGACACCATATTTCTCAAGTAGCGTTTTGAACAACTTATTACAAAAGTGGGAACCTCCATCGCTGATAATCTCCCTCGGTGTACCAAATCTGGAGAAGATATTCTCTTTCAAGAATGCGGTGACACTTTTACCTTCATTGTTGGGGAGCGCAACTGCTTCCACCCATTTCGACAACCGCAACAAGAATATATTTCATCCCATGTGAACTCACAAATGGACCCATAAAATCAATGCCCCATACATCAAACAACTCTATCACCGATATAGGATTCATAGGAAGCTCTTGCCTATTCGAAATCCCTCCTTCTCTTTGGCAACGATCACAAGACTTGGTGAAATCATGAGCATCTTGGTGGATAGTAAGCCAGTAGTACCCACACTGCAAAATCTTATGTTAAGTTCAAATACCACTGTGGTGCCCACCAACAGGCGATGAATTACATGCTTCAAGTACACTCAACATCTCAATCTCGGGCACACAGCAACGAATAATTCCATCAGCACAACTACGATACAACTAAGGCTCATCCCAAAAGAATTTCTTCACATCATGCATAAAATTTTTCCTTTGGTGAATAGACAAATCTGGGGGCACTATATCGCTTGCCAAATAATTAGCAAAGTTTGCGAACCAAGGAATCAGATCATGAGAAGCAGCCAATACATGTTCGTCTGGAAAAGCATCATTAATTTCAGCCCCATCACCAAGCTTTAGCATAGCCTCTTCCTCCAATCTGGACAAGTGATCGGCAACTTGATTTTCGGTCCCCTTTCTATCTTTTACCATAAAAACAAACTCTTGCAGCAACAATACTCATCTAATCAGCCTCGGTTTTGCATCCTTTTTCGCCATCAAATACCTCAATGCAAAATGGTCAGTATGCACTATGACCTTAGTACCAAGCAGGTAGGATCGAAATTTTTCGAATGCAAAAACCACTGCAAGAAGCTCTTGTTCAGTCAAAGTATAATTCTTCTAGGCCACATTTAGAGCTTTGCTAGCATAGTAAATAGGATGGAGAATTTTCTCTGCCTCTGTCCCAATACTACACCAAGCCCACTCCACTCGCATCGCACATTACCTCAAACGGTTGTCCCCAATCCGGTGAAATAATGATAGGTGCAGTAACCAACTTCTCCTTCAACTCTCCAAATGCTCTCAGACAAGCATCATCAAAATCAAACTTATACTCCTTTTCGAGTAGTTTGCACAATGGATGTGCAATTTTAGAGAAATCTTTGATGAACCTCCTATAGAAACCTACATCCTAAGAAAACTTCGAACACCTTTTACAGAGATAGGTGGTGGAAGCTTTTCAATTACCTCAACTTTTCTTTATCTACCTCAATCCCTTCTCAGAAATTCGATGACCTAGAACTATCCCTTCCTTCACCATAAAGTGGCACTTCTCCCAATTCAGTACCAGATTGCAATCTTCACATCTTTTCAGTACCTCAGCCAAATGATTCAGACATCGATCAAAAGAGTCACCTACCACAGAGAAACCATCCATAAATACCTCAATAGTGTCCTCCACCATATCAGAGAATATTTACATCATACAACGCTGGAAGGTCGCTGGAGCATTGCACAACCCAAAGGGCATCCTTTGAAGGCGAAAGTCCATAAGGGCAAGTGAATGTGGTCTTCTCTTGGTCCTCCGGAGCTATAGAAATCTGATTGTAGACCGAATAACCATCAAGAAAACAATACCAACCCTTACCAGTAAGCTATCTAACATCTGATCCATAAATGGCATAGGGAAATGGTCATTTTCTGTCCAAGCATTTAGGTTCCGTAGTCCATGCAGATTTCCATCCAGTCACGGCCGCATCAAACAAGCTCATTTCTCTCATTAGGCACCACAGTAATCCCACCTTTCTTGGGCAACATTGAACAGGCATACCCAACTACTATCTGCAATGGGATAGATAACTCCAGCATCCAACCACTTGATGATCTCCTTTTTAACTACTTCTTGTATAGGTGGATTTAATCTTCTTTGGTGCTCAATACTAGGTTTGTGATCTGGCATGAGTTGGATTTTGTGGGAACAAATACTAGGAGGATCCAATAATATCTGCAATAGTCCACCCAATAGCTCGCTTGAACCTCTTTAACACAGTCATCAAGCACTCTACTTGTCTCGCATTTAGATTGCCACAATGATGACCGGCAAAGTGTTATCTCTGCCCAAGAATACATACCTCAAATGTGGTGGTAGAGCCTTAAGCTCTAATTTGGTGCTTCCACATAGATGGTCTCGCTGGTGGAGACTCACGATTCTTTATGTCTAATTCATACTTCTTTTGTTTTGACGATATTCACACCTATCTAGTGCAACTACCAACTCATCGTACTCTTCAATACATCACTATCGAAATTCATCATAACTGCTGCTAGTTCCTCAACACCAAGTGCTCTTCAATTTGCACTTTTGTTCCACTCCAACTCTGTAAGTTATAGCAGATACCGTTTGGAGCTCACCACTCTGCTTCATGGACCTACAAATATTGAAGGTTGCTTCTTCGTTGTTCAGTCTGAACTTCATATGTCCCTTCTCCATATCAACTAATGCACGACCTTGGCAAGGAATTGTCTCCCAAGGATGATGGGAAATCAAAATCAACCTCACAGTCAGAATCACAAAATTCACTGGAAAAATGAACGACTCCACTATTCCTAACACATCATGGAGTACACAATGGGTCTTTTCACGGTCGATCACCATAAGTAACCGCACGTAGTAGGCTTTGGATCCCCTAGACCTAACCTCTTATAAATAGACAATGGCATGAGGTTGATGCTAGCACCAAGATCACACAATGCCTTAGCAAAGTGTAAAAACCCTATAGTACATGGGATGGTGAAAGCACTAGGGTCTTTCTTCTTCTGCAGAAGAGATCTTGTAGCAATAGCGCTACAATGCTGCAATCTATCATCATCTTCAAAACTCACAGACCTTTCTTTGTCACCATATATTTCATAGACTTCGCATACCCAGGCATTTTCTCCAAAGCCTCTATCAAAGGATCATTGATGGAAACTGCTTCAACATAGTAATAAACCTGCGATATATATCATCTTCAGTCTTCTTCACTAACCTCTGTGGAAGAAGTGGTGGAGGTCTAGGTATAGGGACCACGTTCTGAGATATCTCCACTTATTTCTCTGTTGTATTCTCAGATTCTTCCCTAACCTCTACCACATCATCTTCTTTTCTAATCTCAACATCCACCACAGATGGCATAGGTGGATCTATGGTTTGCTTACCCCATCGAGTAGTAACTGCCATACAATGACCATCATTATTTGGATTCTGGATGGTGTTGCTAGGAAGAGTGCCAGATTGACGTGGGTTCACTGTAGTAGACAACTGAGTCATCTGCTGCTCTAGATGCTTTATTGACACTGCATGGGCATCAACCTTTTGACCAATACCAGACAAATCATTTCTCATCTCCTTCACATTCTCATTTGTTGCATCAAACCTTCTCATCATTTTATGCATCATATCTTCAATACGCGCCATATTGCCTCCAACTTCCCTCGTACCAGATTCTTGATTTTGAGGGGAAACATAATGTCCAACCCGATTGTTTCTGTTGCCATAGTTGTTTTGGTTGTAGTTGTTGTCGCAATTGAACTTCCCATCTCGGACATATTGACCCTCTCGGTTCTAATTGCCATAATTCGGACCTTGGTTTCCTTGACCTTGGCACCAATTTTCTGTGTTGGATCCTTGGGCGTTTGGTCGGAAACCCCCCGTCTGATCATTCACTGCATAAGCATCCTCTTCATAGTAACACTCTCCAACTGGTGGTGGCGTTCTAGTCAAGTAATTCACAGCATTTACCTTCTCTGCACCTCCGCTCATATGCTTCAATACCAACCCCAACTCGATCCTCATCTGAGCCATCTCCTCACGAATCTCCTCTGCAGACTGGTTGTTCGTAGCATGAACTACAAATGTGTTTCTCCCAGTATCCGACCTCCTATTCTTGCGAGAGATTTTCTCCAATTTTTCTGCATTCTGCGCATATGTGCACTCATCATATGATCCTCCAGCAATAGTATCAAGCATTACTTTATTGCTGTCATCCTGACCTCGATAGAAATATTTCTTCAGCGACTCATCATCAATACGGTGATTCGGAACACCTCTTACAAATGCAGTGAATCTGTCCCAAGAGCTACTCACAGACTCTCCAGGTAATGCTACAAAATTATTGACCCTATCTTTGTGATTGATCTTCTTGGACACTGGATAATATCTTGCTAAGAACACATTCGTTAGTTGGTCCCATGTATATATTGAGTTATAAGGAAGCTCAGTGAACCATATAGCAGCATCGCTTGTCAGTGATAGAGGGAACACTCGCAACCCCGATGACATCCATACCAAGTCTGGTTGACCCACACAGCTCTTGCAAACCTCCCTTAGCTTGGTTATGTGAGCATGTGGATCTTCCGATGGTGAACCCGAGAATAAGCCCCTCGCTGTAAGCATCTGCATCAAGTTGTTGGTCATTACAAAAAGTGTTCCCAGAGGCAAAGAGGGTTGGACAAGAGGTCCATCTGAGTCAGTAATGTTTACATTACCCGTATAGTTGTCATGCGGTCGAGGGCCTGGTGGGCCATGCACCCTCACTACATCTCCCAATTGATTTTCAGCTAGAACCTGGTTGTCTCCCCCAACCACCCTCGAGGGTTGCAACTCAACTTCATCACCTAGGTTGCCTCCGATAGGATTAACTTGAACTCCTTGATTGTTTATTATTCGCAAAGTTCGGTTCAACACTGGGTCGTAAAGAGTAATGGTTCACCCTGGCTCTGTGTACTTGGCATACACCAGAGTCAAAACCTGAGAGAGACAAAAACAAAAAAGTAAAATTAGAAAATATTTGACTAACGTTCAATAATGTAGTTAAAAATAAATCTAAAAGCCAAAATTCCCCAGCAGCGGTGCCAAAATTTGATACGCACAAATTACACCTCCCTAAAGAAAGCATAAGCGATCGTTATCAAGTAAAGAAACCCAACTTGTAGGTTGGGGTTGATCTCAAGAGTAAAATGGTTTAGACTTTTCTTTAACCAACAATTATATTCAATTAGTCAAATTACTTCCAGAAACAATAAAAGGGGGGTTTTTTTTGTGAAACAAATTGTAAGAATTCAATAAGTAATCAGTAATCAAAAGTCAATTTGGTTGTTATCAAGATGAGAAAAAAACTAGGTATACGTGTTCCCCACAAGCTCATAACGCAGTAATCCTAGTAATAGCAATCCTTTCCTAGTGTATTACATGCAAAGTGATAAGTTAGGTATCTCTAAATCCTTGGTCCGGCATCTAGAGAATTTCACCCCGCA